>NC_134101.1:9551006-9855653 GCF_000715075.1 Nicotiana tabacum | reverse complement strand
ATACTGTCACAAAACCATTTTAAATCTCATAACATGCAATAATAAAGTAAAATGATTGAAGCTTTAAAAAGAAAAACTAAGGCTAAAAGGTACTTACACGTCCATAACGAGCAGTAGGATCAATTTCAACATATCTAAGATCATCCTCTGATTCTTTACAGTGTTCTGAAAATCGTCCCTTGTACATATTGAATTGATTCTTACAAGAGTTTCAGTTAATCAAGAAAGTTGGTATAAGTTGAAACTTGAAAAGAGAAGTTAATTACTCATCTTTTTTATGATCTACTTAAAAAAGAGTTACGTGGGTAGCTAAAAGTTTTGTAGTTTATGACTAAGTAAAAGAGGTGCTTTGTATTCTGTATCTAATAATTAAAAGCATAGTTGGCAAACATTTGATTGAGAAATGAGACAAATGTGTGATGAATGAGTGTATTCTGATTTGACAGCAAGAATAGCACAAGTGAAAATGCTGGCACATAAGTTAGAACCAGTAGGGTCAGATTATTTTCTTATTTTTTGTTGGAAAATGATAAAAAGGTGAGATGTTTTTTGCCAAGAATTGGATTTTCTTAAGGGAAAATAGGAAGAAAAAGCATAAATTTAGTTAGAGGACAAATTTGGTGACTCTAGGGACCTGGTGAGAGAGAAAAAGAGTGACAAAAAGGAATATAGGAAAGGCCAAATCTTTAGGTTAGATTTTTTTTAATTTATGAAGTGATAAAATGACTAAGTTGATATTTTAAAAAGATGAAATGACTAAGGTGGTGGACTCAAGCCTAAGATAGGTACATTTAAGGATGAGAAGATTAGAAGCAATTATGAATATGGGAGAAAAAAATACAAGATTTTAAAATTTATGCGTACCAAGTATTATAAAGAACTTAGAATTGTCCATCTCTACTGATATGAGTTATTGCCTTTTGCGTCTTAGAATGGAGAGGAAGCCTCAACCAAGCAAAAGTGCGATATCTCTGGACACTCGAAATTATAAATTGATTCAAGTATCATTCTAATTACTTTTTCATAATCTTTTCTTTAAGTAAAATTACTGCGAGCGATATAAACTTAAACTTCATATTTTTAAATGGAGTTGGGGCCGGGGAAGTTGGCACTTGACAACTTGACTTCACTAATTTATAGTTGTATGCATAGGTTGAATAGACTATTTTTGAAAACAATACTACAATTTGTAGTAATTAAGAAGACAATTATGATATTATCAATAAAATGAGATGCAGAAGTAGGTGAGATTGAGGCACACATTCATTTATTTAATACTCGTGTGGCATCATAGACCAATTAATTGTCAAACTAGATACACTCCGTTACTAAATTGCAAAAGGCACACCTATAAGAGTTGCGGTGTAGCAATAAATACTTCTTCATTCTTAACCAGATATCTCGCATTCGAACTCTGGGTATGGAGTCACCTTTGTTAGGAGATGTTTTACCCCTCAATGTGAAACTTTTCTCCGCGAATCCGAATTTAGTTGGGCCTCAATACACGTATCGGATGTTGGTATTATTCCTCTTTAGGCGTTACTCTAATTTGATAATGCAAAGAACAAAGAACACTTCTAATCTACAATTAATTTGTGGTTAATTGTCATACCTCTCCACCATTAATTTGTTGTAACATTTCTAGATTTTATGTATATGCAGAGTGGGAGAATGAAGTTACTACTTCATAAATAGTTCACATTCATTCATATGACAGTTTCTTAACTTTTGTGACTTCGTTTGTGAAAAGATACAATTTTTCATAAGGTTTGAAGTTACTATCTTTATGACAATGTTGTCATTAAACCAAAAATAAATGTTACATAACATTAACTCACATTTGGCCTCTTATGATTTTCTGATGGAAGAAAACGTAAATGATTTGCCTATATAAATACACCAACCAAAAATATTATTCTCTCATCCTCTCAAAAGACTATTCTTCTTCCTATTTCTTTTGGGCAATTCTTTTTTGCAAACTCCAAACTTCCAGCCACGAGTGCACGTGTTTGGAAGTACTGTGAAAACCTTGGGGAGCGACCGGTCTTAACGATTTGCACCAAATCGAACCAAAATCGCTTTCAAGGCAGTGGCTTGCCACGACATATTTATTCGATAAGTTATTTCTATTCTTGGTCAATATTATCTACTATTTTTCTTATAATTTGAAAGCGATTTTGTATATAATATTGACTAATGGCTACTACTTTAAACAAAACACTTTCTGATCTGTCAAAGCTTGAGCCTTTATGGTAACAATTATAAGCATTGGTCCCGAAAACTTCTAATTTTCTTTGAACAATTAGAAGTGAATTACGTTTTGTTTAACGAACCTCCTGCTACTGTTGTTGCTGATGATGATGCTAAAAAAAAATTTGAAAAGGATAATAAAACTATTCGAGGGCATGTGGTTAACCATATGACTAATACTCTCTTAGATTTGTTTATAAATTATAAATCTGCTAAAGTCATATGGGACAGTTTGGAGAAGAAATATGGTGTGGATGATGCGGGGAAAAGAAGTATTTAGATGGAAAGTGGATCAAGTTTCAGATGGTTGATGATAAGTCAATCATGGAGCAGGTTCACAAGTATGAGAATTTGACTGCTGATATTCTGAATTAAGGCATGGAGATGTGTGAGATTCTTCAAGCTAATGTTCTACTTGAAAATTTTTCACCTTCCTGGAATGATTACAGGAATCAACTGAAACTCAAGAAGAAAAACTTAACTCTTCAATAATTGATCAGTCACATAAGGACTGAGGAAGCAAAATGTCTCAAAGATGAGGAGGCAGAACGACTTAAGGATAAGATGAAATTTCTCTCTCTTAATTCTTCTAAAGCTAACCTTGTAGAATCTGCTAGTACTTTTGTGAAAGACATGTTTAAAGGTAAACAGAAGAAAGGCCAGAAGAAAGAATATGTAAAGAAGCAGAATTACTTCAATAAACCGGAGGGCCAAATCCAAAAGTCGAAAGGACCTTGCTATGTCTGTGAAAAAATTGGTCACAATGCTTTCCAGTGCAACCAAAGACAAGGACAAAACTCGAAGCAGGGAGGAAAAACTCCACCCCAAGCTAACCTTACTGAAAGTGGTGATGTGATTGTTGATGTGGTCATATAGGCAAATATGGTGGCTAACAAGACTGATTGGATATTGGACACAGGCTCTTCAAGGCACCTCTGTGCCAACAAGGAATTGTTCCATAACTTTGAGGAGTCTACTGATGGCGAGTGTGTTTACATGGGTAACTCCACTACCGCAGGAGTTATGGGTAAAGGAAAAGTTCTTCTTAAGTTAACTTCTAGAAAAACCTCAGCCTTGAACAATGTTCTGTACGTTCCCTCCATTCGTAGAAACTTAATTTTTGGTGCACTTCTCAACAAAGCAGGCCTTAAACTTATTTTGAATCTAATAAAATTATTATTTCTCGTGGAGGAGACTTTGTTGGGAAGGGTTATCTCAATGGAGGTTTTTTTGTACTAAACATTATTCAAGAGATTACTAGTAATGCAAGTACTTCTAATTCTGCTTATATTGCTGAGTCTATTGATTTATGGCATGGTAGGTTAGGTCATATTAATATTGCTTCTATAAAAATACATAGAAAAATGGAATTAATTTTTGCGATTAATGTTGATAATTTTTCTAAGTGTTCTATTTGTATAGAAGCAAAATATACCAAAAAGCCTTTTAAAAATGTAACTAGTAGAAAGACAGAATTACTTGAACTAGTGTATTCAAACTTAGCTGATTTTAAGAATACTGTTAGTAAGGGTGGGAAGAAATACTACATGTAGATGACTTTTCGAGATACACTAAGGTATATCTTCTTAAGTCTAAGGATGAGGTTGAAAGCATATTTTTAAAATATAAAGCAGAAGTAGAAAATTAATTAAACAGGAAAATCAAGAGACTTAGGTCTGATAGGGGTGGTGAATATAGTACTAATACTCTAGAATCTTTTTGTGAGAAAAAATAGTAATATACATGAGGTTAGTGCTCCCTATACTCCCCAACAAAATGGTCTAGCTGAACGAAAAAATCGAACCCTTAAAGAAATGATGAATTCTATGCTTTTGATTTCAAGTTTATCTGACAAGATGTGGGTGTGGGGGGAAGCTGTCTTATCTGCATGTTATGTTCTTAATAGAGTTCCTCATAAGAAGTTAGATAAAACTCCTTATGAGTTATGGAAAGAATTTGCCCCTAACTTGAAATTTTTAAAAGTGTGGGGGTGTTTGGATAAAGTTGGTCTACATGAATTTAAACAAGTAACTGTAGGACCTAAGACTTTTGATGCCGCTTTTATTGGTTATGCTCAAAACAGTGCTGCATATAGATTTCTATCTTTGAATGATCATTCTATTTGCCAATCTGGAGATGCGAAATTTTTTGAGCATGTTTTTCCATTGAAATATAATGTTCCCACTGATGTGCCTAATAATACTTCTACATCTATATCTGTTAATTCTCATATTGTGCCTTCTTCTAGTATTACTACTAATGATCATGAAAATGAATTTAGAAGGAGTAAGAGACGTAGGATTGAACTAACTTTGGTCTTGACTTTATCACTACTTTCTTGACCGAAAATATTGAGCTTGATCTTTTGAATTATGAATTAGTGTCTACCTATTTAATAGAAGAAGACCCTAAGACTTATGATGAAGCAATGAGGTCAATAGATGCTAATTTTTGGAAAGAGGCCATTAAAAGTGAATTAGACTCTATAGTTTCTAATCACACTTGGAACTTATTTGATTTGCCTAAAGGTTGTAAACCCATAAGTAGCAAGTGGATATTTAAGAAGAAATTGAGACCTGATGGTACAATTGAGAAATATAAGGCTAGACTTGTTAATAGGGGTTTAAACCAAAAGAAAGGCGTTGACTACTTTGATACTTATTCTCCCGTAACTAAAATAGCAACTATTAGAACTCTTGTTGCCTTAGCCGCTATTCATAATTTAGTGATACATCAAATGGATGTTAAAACGACTTTTCTAAATGGTGATTTAGAGGAAGAGATCTATATGACTCAACCTGAGGGTTTTGTGATCCAAGGACAGGAGAATAAAGTATGAAAATTGAGAAAGTCTATATATGGTCTTAAACAGGTACCTAAGCAATAGTATGAAAAGTTTAATAACACACTAGTAGATAATGGGTTTGTTGTTAATGCATCTGATACTTGTGTTTATTCCAATATGGTAGGATCAGATTGTGTGATTATATGTTTGTATGTAGATGACATGTTAATCTTTGGCCCTAATGTGGATATTGTAAATGAGACTAAGAATTCGTTGTCTTCTAAATTTAAAATGAAAGATCTTGGAGAAGTAGATGTAATTATAGGGATTAAAATCAAAAGAACTGCTAATGGTTTTTCATTGTCTCGGTCTCATTATATTGAGAAAATATTGAAAAGGTTTGATTGTTTTGATGTAGCTCCTGTGAGAACTCCTTATGATCCTAGCATACACTTGAGAAAGAATAAAGAATCTAGTGTTTCTCAAACTGAATATTCTAAGATAATTGGTAGTATAATGTTTCTCATGAATTATACATGGCCTGATATTGCTTATGTTATTAGTAGATTAAGTAGATATACTCACAAACCCAGTAGTGAATAGTGGAATGCTCTTCATCGCTTGCTAAGGTATTTGAGAGGTACTATGGATTGGTGTTTGCATTTTAATAATTTTCCTGTTGTTTTAGAAGGATTTTGTGATGCAAATTGAGTTACTGACAATGATGAAGTTAGCTCCACCAGTGGCTATGTGTTTACTTTGGGTGCAGGTGCTATTTCGTGGAAGTCTTCAAAACAGACTTGTATAGCACGTTCGACTATGGAATCTGAATTTATTGCTCTTGAGTTAGCAGGGCAAGAAGCTGAATGGTTGAGAAACTTATTGGCAGACGTGCCTTTATGGAGAAGACAAACTTCACCAGTGTCTTTACATTGTGACTCACAAGCGGCAATTGAAATTTTCAAAAATAGTGTGTACAATGAAAAAAGAAGACATATTCGCATTAGAGATGGTGAGGTGAAATAATTATTAAAACATAGTATTATTTCCTTGGAATATGTAAGATCCGAAAGAAATTTGGCGGATCCTTTAATCAAGGGTTTGGCAAGGAGAGTTATCCTTGAAACGTCGATGGGGATGGGGCTAAAGCCCATGGATGGAGGAAGTATGGTGGATACCCGTTCGTGATCAAACGAAGCCATATGAGACTTCAATATGCACTATATTTCCTATCCCTATGACGTGTGGTAGTGCTTTATAAGGTTGAGCCTATTTTGGTCTTAATGATTCCATAGCCTTAAGGTGGTCTATATGTTGATAGACTTGATGGAATCACCTACGTGAGTGTAAAGGTGCGGTCGCCTTTTATGAAAGACTTGAGATATCTTTCTAGAGCACTCATGAGACCAAAGGTGTGCGCATGACCATAAAAGCACTTTATTAGTATCGCAGAGTTTGCATAAAATTAAGGATATAGTATGTGTATTGAGGGTCTCAACTCATGTCCATTCAGTTCAAGAGTACTTCACTTTGTGGATATTAGTCATTGCCTCATTTCACTACGTGTCAATTCAAATCAAAAGATATTGACACTTAAGTACATGTTCCTTCCTTTTGCCCGGGAATTATTCTTATCTTTATCTTTGCATTAGTGGGGGATTGTTAGTATTATTCCTCTTTAGACGTTACTCTAATTTGATAATGCAAAGAACAAAGAACACTTCTAATCTACAATTAATCCGTAGTTAATTGTCATACCTCTCCACCATTAATTTATTATAATATTTTTAGATTTTATGTATACTCAAAGTGGGAGAATGAAGTTACTACTTCATAAATGGTTCACATTCATTCATATGACAGTTTCTTAACTTTTGTGACTTCGTTTGTGAAAAGATACAACTTTTCATAAGGTTTGAAGTTACTGTCTTTATGACAATTTTGTCATTAAACCAAAAATAAATGTTACATAACATTAACTCACATTTGGCCTCTTACGATTTTCTGATGGAAGAAAACGTAAATGATTTGCCTATATAAACATCATCATTTGTGAGCTAAAACACCAATCAAAAATATTATTTTCTCATCCTCTCAAAAGACTATTCTTCTTCCTATTTTTCCTAGGCAATTCTTTTTTGCAAACTCCAAACTTCCAGCCACGAGTGCACGTATTTGGAAGTACTGTGGAACCTTGGGGAGCGACCGGTCTTAACGATTTGCACCCAGTCGGACCAAAATCGCTTTCAAAATAGTGGCTTGCCACGGCACAGTATTTATTCGATAAATTATTTCTATTCTTGGTCAATATTATCTACTATTTTTCTTACATCGGACATCAAATCAAAAACAAAAGGCAAAAGGCACGACAAACTACGTGGGAAGGACTCTAGAGGTTTGGCTATTGAGTGGATAACTCTCATACAATTTTGAGTAGGTGTCATTACTTGTAAAACTTTATTGTATTTATTACTCGTGTTTGATGAAAAAGCTAAAATCTTTGCTATTACAGTTACATTGAAAACAGAATTCACTACTAAAGTAAAAGGTCAAATGAAATATTTGGAAGTTTTCATTAATTTAAGCGATCAATATTTTTTCAACAATTCGAATATGTAAACATAAATACCTAAACAAGTTTCTAGTAGTAGTAATAACCAGTAGAAATAATATATAGTTTCGATGCGATATTATCAGTCTTTTAAGATTTTTGGATATCCTTATAAAAATGCATTTAATTAATGGTTTAATCCTACAAGTTTGACTTTGACAGATAAAAAAACAAAGGAAGGTCACTTCTGTTGGGTGTATTATCACGTAATCAAATAATTTGCAGTGCACGACTGCACAATTAACAATCTAAGTATCTAACTATTAAACAACAGTTGACCATATCAATAAATAAATTCAATTGATTAACTTAATATATTTATATATAAAAAATAGTTTACTAAAGGTAGTACAATTTATCTCTGTCCCTTTTGTTTCTTGAAAAAGTGTAAAGGTTCTTATTTTTTCCTAGTGTCAAGGTTAAGTATCCTACTTCTTTCTTTGTTTCCCAACATTATTTTTCGACACTATTTTCAGAAATTATTTTCCGTATCTTTTTATTCTAATCCACTGGTTGGTTCAAGCGGAGGAAAATACGTATGTTTACGATTTTTTGTCTTCTTCCAAAAATTAAAGAAAGCTTTTATAATTCAATCTAAGTTCAGTTAGAGAGTACATCGATTTTCACACCTCTAATTTAGAAAATAAAATGAAATTACAAATTCGAAGTTCTTGCAACTCAAATAACTAGATTGAAATCATCCATATTCCTAAGACCAAGTAAAATAGCGATTAGTTCAATTCTTATATTATTACTTGAAGCGTTAAATAGTTTTTTTTTAAAAAAAAATTAATATTGAGTCTTTTCGAATGTTTTATTTACTTTTTCTTTACGTAGTTCTTAAAAACGTAATATTGAGAAGTTGATGTATGAATTTATGCTGTAATTTGAACAGCATTGTTTTTTGTTGTACGTTATATTCGTGAGTTGTTTCATTTGTACATTGAATAATGACTAGAGGGAGCAACTCCAGACCCACCACGTTGATATGGATGAAACGTACATTGAATATAACTAGCTAAGAAGGGTCCTGTCTATTTCAAATGAAAAATAAATAAAACAAGAAAGAAGAAAATAAAAGGAAAAAATAGCACACCAAGAATATCAGAATATGGTCTACGTCCCGATCAATAAAGATGGATGAAAATAGAGATCAGAATTTTAATCTGATAAAGACAAAAATAACGTTTAGTGATTTCTTCAAATCTTCTTAAGCTTCACATAAAATTAGTCTGGCACTTATGTTAGTTAAAGGTGGCCACTAAAATAATAATAATTTCGTGGTTAATATATCGCTAAATCGCTCGCTCGTAGCTAACAAATTTTTTTGATAATTAACCTATCGCTAATTCGCTGCTAAATAGGATTAGCGATTCTGTTGTTTAGCTATAGAATTTGTCTGTCGCTAATTTCTATTTTTTTTTTTTTAGTAGTAGGCAAATACTCAAATTAATAATAAAGTGCGCACAAACTAACTAGGAAAAAAAAAAAGGAAAATCAAATAAAGATAAAAGATGAGAAGTCTTGTCTAAATTCTCTATGGAGTGAGTTGACTAAAAACATTTTGAGTAGCAAATATCATATGGAGCTAAAAGCATTAAGAAATGTGGAGGCAATACTTAGTTTTATTCTTATCCACATAACTTTATATGGAGGCAAACGGCATCTTTTTGTGGGCAACCAAATTCTTCTCTAAATCAAATCCCATATGATTGTATACACAATATTCGTCTCATCTCATCTCATCTAATAATTGAGAGAGAGCCTATATTTTACAATTAAATATATACAAAAACTTACAATTTGCACGTGTTCATTCCACCTTGAAACAAAATAATAACACTATACTTTTGTTGATTTTTTGAGTTCTCAAGTTGTTTGAGTTTATTAGGTTTAAGCTATGATAGATATCCCATGTTCACAAGCATCAGAGAATGGTTGTTAGGATAATACTTTGTAAATATTAAAACATATTACTCCAAGGTTATATTTTAAATAGATGATTCATAGCAATACTAATTGATGTTTGTTGGAATATTAGGTGTAAGATATAAGATAATTAAGCAATTTAAGGTTTTAAGTCGAACCTCTTCCTGAAAAAGATCTCCATTCATGTAAGTACAATTTATCCATAACAGTTAAAGTATCAACATGATGTAATATAAGGTAAAAAAAAAATTAACATTCTTTTAACATAGAAGACGAAGAGTCATATTGTACCGAAATCACTTTATCTGATAATCGAGATTAAAAATGCTTAATTAGATGAGGATCAAGATTAAAAAATGTCAAAACTAAGGAGCAAAGCTCTTTTATCTGCATATATATATTCACAAAATATGATTTTATGCTACTGTTTAATGGAGCAAATGATCTCTTATATCCACTTATGATATAAATAGAAGAAAATGACCAATCAAAACCAATAGAGACGTGAAAGCTCAAATCCAAGACCTCTTAGCTTTATGAGTTAAAAGAGGTCCGAATAGACGATAGGCCATCTTTTAAAATACCAATACCAAACAGCAGATTCAGCAGAAAATGAAATTAGGGCAATTTTCAGTGACGCCCCTTAAAGTTTTTACTTATACACTTACATCCCTTTGGGAAAATTAACTTTTCAAACTTTCAGTTTTAACTCATCAAAATATTTCTCGAGCTAACAGTCCTCCCCCCTTGCTTAGCCGCTAATGGCATAAATATTTGTCCAATATTACAACTTGTTAATGAATGCGCATTAGTACTAAGAACAAATATAATATCATGGGATAAAAATAAGACTTAAAACCCAATGTGCACCATACTTAGGGCTAGTTTGGTACAGGGATAAGGGATAATTAATCTCAGAATTAAATCTAAGATGAGTTTATCCCACATTTAGTTGGGAGAAAATCGCGGTATAACTAATACCGAAATTAGTTATCCCGTGAATGTAGTGTTATTTTTATCCCTATGGAAGGGTGAGATAATAATTCTGGGATAATTAATCGTAGGATAACTTGTTTCCAACCAAATGATATAGTTGGTATTAGACTAACGAAGGAAACGACTTCCTGTGGGCGCAAGGGTCTATTGTTGTTGGTTTTTGATAGAGAAAGAAAGAGTGTGCAGTTATACGCAATGAAGCAGTCACATTAACATGATCCTCAAATAAAAAGCTTAGCTTACCTCCGCTTGTGGTTGTCTCTGACATGCAATGCTACAATATTTAACAGCTATTCAGTAAAACGGCAACAGGCTGAGATACGTAGTATTAAAACCAAGTATACTAGATATTCTGATCAGACATAAATATATGCAGCCAAATCTACAGAAGGGAACAAAGACTACAGTCAATCAGAGAGCAAAGATGAAGTAAAACAGATGAAAACAAAAGTCAGTGAATTGAACCAAAGTTGTTAGAAGCTATCAGAACTAAGTCTAGAATGCTGGTACCGCTAATGCAGCAACAATATGCTGCCAAAGGTACTATACAATGTGCATGTCTATTTTACACTAGCCAACCCGAACTAGATTGGAATTGAGCTGTAGTTGTTGTATTCTCTCACTACCAAAAAGATACTAATAATGCAAATAAAGGTTAAAAAACATACTCTGTTTTAGTTTCTATAATTCTCTCTTTTTTATCTGATATCTGCCTAAAAGTATCTGCTTTTGTTAGCTTTTACTGTAAAAATTCCCTTGCAGTCTTCATACAAGTAGAAAGTCAATCCTAACCCTTCGACAAGGACAGAGGAGGGAACTCATCTTCATTCTTAAGGCGCAATGGATGTTCTGCAGCCCTGAAAGCAAAATTAGACTGACTTAGTTATCGTCTGATAACAAACAAAGACTACACTGCTACTCCACAGTCCGAAAATAGTAAAACAGGAACTTCTCTTACCTTTCTTGTTTACTACATACAGATTCTGGAAGCTGCACCTTTTGCGGGACACTAATCAGGAGCACGTCATGAGAAGTGCATGAAAGCGCATCTTCAGAAAGATTCCCCAGAGATCCAAACTCAATTATACATGATGAATGCGAGAAATCATTGGCATGAAAATCTTTGAGGAGCTTATCAGATTGGCTAGCTACAGCAAACTTTCCACGACCTTGAGCAGAAGATTGCACAGCTGAAATCTCTACTGTACACTTTTCTGAACGATTTGCATCGGAAAGAGCAGGAACCCACTTATTACTATGAGTGCCACTATGCATATGCAACTGACAATGATTTCTTGGTGCCTTAATCCTAGTCCTTCCTTTACACCGTATCTCCTGGAAAGAATAATTCTGCAAGACACCAAAATATGAGTCTTCGTAAGGGGGTTGCTTTTCAAATCTTAATGACATGGTCAGATATTCCTGAAAGGAAAAAGGAGGGTGATACAAAAAAGGTATCTAGCTTACGAAAAGGGAGACTTATCTGAACAAACTGAGATATAATAAAGATGGGAAATAAGGAACACAGACTGTAGGAGCAAACTACCGAATTCGGGAAGTAGGTGCCAATTCCTTGTGCCGTTTCTTCCTTCTCAGAACCTAAAGCAGCAGTAGATGGTAGAGAATTATCAGGACGGTGAACAGCTGGTCCTACAAGCATACCATTCACATTTGTTTGCCAAAATGAGTTCTGTCTAAGTGGCATCGATTGCCGCACAGTATCCCAAAAGTGCTTGTTCTGACATTGAGATGGTGATGATGGACTATTGAGTACTGGTGCTGACAGAGAAAAACCATAGCAACACTGGCCATAGAGCAAACTCCGTATATGGCTGTCATAGTCCCCACTTAAGTCCACCAAAGGATTCAAAGCTTCAACATCTCCGGCTGTGCTCGCCAAGTCCCTTTCCCCTATATCGAGAAATAAACTTTCTAGAATACTGGTCTTTGGACTTGAGATTACTGAACCACCAGACCAGACGCTCTCGCTATAATCTGTACCTGATTGGTATATGCTGCTGCACTCCAGAGCGAACTCTCTGGTTTCTACCCACAAACCATAATCAGATAGGTCACTTTGGCACAGATTCTCAGGCCCAGAGTTTCCATTTTCAACATATGATTTATTGAAATGAAACGGAGGATCATGGTAATGCTTCCTAGAAAGAAAATTCATGGAGTTTCCATTAAAACAACAGTCATATGTTCCATTTGCAACATCAAGATTTAGAGGATCAGAAGCTGAATGATCACTTGCATCCGTAGATAGACAGAATCCTGACAAGGCTGCATCATCTGGAAAGGAGCCACTTTCTGACACCATATCTGAAGAAACTCCATTCATTAAGTTACTCGACAACTCATTTGATATTGATTTAAATACCTTTTTCAGACTATCATTCTCAAAATCACCATCGGATGATTTCAGAAGCATTCTATTGTCAGAATAAGATTCAGCAGGGGATAATGAAGAACATGTGTCTTCGTCACCAAATATTAGGCAGGAATCTTGTAAATCAGCCAAAAGATTGTGTCTACACCTCTCAATAGTGTTTGCGAAGAACTTCTTGATCTCATCGGCAACTCTATCAGATGGTAACGAAAGAATGTTCCCAAGCTTGCGGGCCCCATACCTAAAAGCTCTTTGTATTCGACAGAAACTCCCTGGAGGGAATCAAAGCATAACTTACGCATGAGATAAAGTAACACACACCACCTAAACACCAACCCGAAGCACCAAAAACATGCTCTTTCCGGGAATAACATGACAACACATTTTCTTTTTCCAAAACTTCTCTTGTACAGTCATAATAACTCTTAAATGACTTTATCTACTCTTCTGTAGGCAATCATAGAACATATCGCTCATATCTAACTAGAGGTGGTACTAGTTGTTAAGCCAATAGAACTGCATGGTCACTTAGCAACATTTTAGTACTTTTGGTTGCTCTGGGAAAAACAGAATGCAAAGATAAAAATATAAAGACCTGGCTGAAAGCATCCAAAACAAATTTGGTAATAATCTCTTTTGTGGCCAAAACAACAGAATCAGATCATTAGGCTCCTATTCCTCATATACTCTTTGAGTCACCAAAGTACCAGAGAAGGGAAACAAAAGGACGCTGCATTTCCTATGTGATATTCTAGTAAACCACATAAAGAAATCATTTAAGTTGTACCTCTGTTGACACTACGGCCAAGGTTGTTATTTTCCTTCAAGGGGTCAACTATATTTAGATACTTTTGTTGAAATACTCGTGTGTCCACCTCAAGACCCCTGGATGGAACTGAGAACATTTCCATACAGTTCCTTAGAAACCCTTCACTAAGCAACAGATTGTTGCTTATATGATCTGGCATCTCAACTGCAGACAGAAAAGGGGCGACCGTGAGCAAAAATTCGAAATGAAGAAAGATCAAATCTTCACTCATCTGAATCATCCCCCCCCCCCAAAAAAAAAGGGAGAGAGAGAGAGACCAATCTCTTTGAAAGCTCACGCATGAGTACAAAAAAGTAATCTATACAAGGACGTAGACATCGAAAAGAGATTGCAGGCAACACCAAAGATGAAAGGAAGGGCATTGCCTACCTAATATGTCAGGAGATGATTTGCATACTGGACCATTCAAACTGATACAATAGTTGTCCCAATCAAATTTGCTGTAGTAATCCAAAAATCTATAGAGAACCTAAAAGCAAGCATAAACAGGATATCCAATAAACTTATGCACAAAGCATAATGCACAAAGTCAAAATGCACCAAAACAAGTAATTACCGCTAGAGGACCATTTAACGAAGAATGGAACAGATGGAATATAAATAAGACCAGTGTTTCCAAAGCATATGTGGAAATCAGACCATGATGTGCACCAAGAATACGACTTTCATAATAGCACCAAGCCTTTATCAAAATAATGCTACGTTTGAAGAGATGATTTTTCCCAACAAGGCGATCTACCTGCGCTCAAGAAACAAAGAAGCCAACAAGAAGAAAAATCAGCTGCTCATTGCCTCGATCAACATGAAAACAGAAGAATAAAAAATATCAACAACAACAACAACAACCCAGTGAGTTCCCACAAGTGGGGTCTGGGGAGGGTAGAGGGTACGCAGACCTTACCCCTACCCCGGAGAGTAGAGAGGCTGTTTCCGAAAGACCCTCAGCAAGAATAAAAAATATCAACTAAAATAAAACAGAAGATATTTGGTTCTCCAAGTTTTTGAAGGGAATAGAAGGATAATGAAGCAAAAAATCCAGACAGTTTAAAAAGACATTAAGCTGACAGAGACAAATAAACAACTAAAGGCTATCAGATATTTTTGTTTAGAAAGCTAAAATATAGCTCATTTCAAGCACAAATTGGATAATACTGCAGAAAGGAGGGATATATGGATGTCAACACCCACCATTTTCCAGGTACAGCTGCTTCAGCTTAACCAAGACATGCTAAAATTTTGCACGTAATAGTCTACGTAACAAAAAGTAAAGCACAATGGCACTATTACATTGACACGCTGTCATTGACACCTGCAACCAAGCACCTATAATATAATGATAAGAATTTAATTGTTAACAGTCAACTTTGTAAATTACCTGCTCAAGGAAACAAAGTGTGCAAAGTCCACCTAACTGATTAAAGGATATATCTATCACAGTATTTTGTACAAGACATTTCACCAGCTTAACCTGCCATGAGAAATTCCAAACTTCTCAATACTAAACAGATAAAAAATTAGCAGTTAAGCATAAAAATAGTGAACTACTATTGATAGCCAAACCAATAGACAGTATTACAGACTCTACAAAACAACCTTCAAATACAATAAACATTCTTCAAGCAACTAAAAGCACAAGCCTCCCCTCACCCCCAAAAATTACTAGGCATGGAAAAAAACCCCTTTGCTTATGCTCAACTATCCTTAGGTTGCAGGATATCGAAATAAAAACTCTTCGAACTATTTGAAACAGCAAAGAACAGTGAAATACTTCATCCAATTCAGTTAGTTTTACAGATTCTGAAGGTTTGAATACACTTGTCATTATTAGTCAGGAAAGAACCTCTGCATCAATAAATTGGGGATCCTTGACATCATACTCAGCAACTTCTTTTTGCTCTTCTTCCTGCAGAACAGCAAGAACATCACGGCCGAATGTTTCTTCTGTAATAGAACTGCTAAAAACAGTCAAATCAATGTCACCATCAGGAAGGTAGGTCTTCAGTGGCACTGATCCATATGGGAAGACCTGTACGACAAACAAGTACCATCAGTAAAACTCAATTAAGATAATGAAACGCAAGATATAACTTACAAACTATTTCAGTTTAAGGTCTGAAACAACATCATTCAAGCTTCATCAGTTAGTAAACTTGAACACAAATCACATAGTTCAAGCACAACATGTAATCTTATATAAGCTTAGCTTTCAAGTTCAAGCACACCAGACTAGGCAATATTGAAGCTGATGCAGCTAAGGTAGCAGGACGTAATTTCAAGAGAAAAAGATGTTCAACCATTCTATGAACAAATAAAGCAAGAGAAGACTTGAATACTTCAAATGTATAGACTTACTCAATTTAGCGGCTGGAACGATCAGATTCATTATTGACTAAGTTATGCATCTAATAGCATTTGGCTTATAAAAATGTAGAATTCCTAAGAACTTAGAAAAGAAAAGAATAAAAAATGAGTCATGCATTTCAGTTTAACTCATATGTGTTTGATTAAAAGCAGAAATTAGCTTCCTGAAGTTGAATTGATTGAAAGGTGTACAAAGAATGCTTAAAGGAACAAAAATCACTTGACATGAAATGAAAGAAAAGTAGTTACAACAACAACAACAACAAACAACCCCAATAAAGAAACAGCTTAGTGCTATTTATTACTATTAGCTCTCTAGATCGACTACTAAAACATCACTTCTAACGCAGTGCGATAGGTCAAGACCCGATGCTCTTAGCCAAAAAAGTGTTTATACTTTTATAAGTGAAAATTATTACAATGCAATTCAAAGTAGTTACACTTTTTGTACTAATCATGACAATAAAATCGTTAACTACCATTCTTCTTCTTCTTCTAACTTGGTTTACCGAAAGTACATGAACTTAAGATAGGAGTAAAGCTGCCAGAACCAAATTTTGGGCTAAACACTACAATCGACAATAGTACTTGTAATAATTCTAGAACTGAGGAGATTCCCTCGAGGTTGAAGAGCTGGAAAAAACCTTGGGAACCAAGGTTCCAATCCTAGCAAAGTGAACACTAAGTAAATTCTTCTCATCTGCCTAAACATGGTGACTCGGTACCTGTGCTGGTGAGAGACAGCAGATACCTGGTGGATTAGTCAAGGTCGGCACAAGTTTACACAAACACCAACACCAACACCACCTCACGATTAGTCAAGGTCAGCACAAGTTTACACAAACACCAACACCACCTCAGTCC
This sequence comes from Nicotiana tabacum, assembly GCF_000715075.1. Classification (NCBI taxonomy): domain Eukaryota; kingdom Viridiplantae; phylum Streptophyta; class Magnoliopsida; order Solanales; family Solanaceae; genus Nicotiana; species Nicotiana tabacum. The sequence continues at coordinate 9,838,636 of NC_134101.1, read as the reverse complement.
CAAACAGGTTGGGATCGACTACATGAATCTTCACTTCTTTCTTTAAGCTCAACATATATCATCATCATATCAAATAAAAAAAAAGTGGCAAATAAGTAGACGCAAACACCATTGTTATTAAAAGAAAAAAGCTTTTAATACTTAGGTAAAACTGTAGCAGTAATGCTAAAAAGAAGAAAAAGAAAATCTACGTCTCTTTTACTTCCCCTTTGCATTCATACCATCTTAAGATTGGTAGAATATAATCTGAGATTGTAAACAACATTAAATCGACCCTTATATGTTCAGCCGATATGAAGAAAACATCAAATAAAAGGTAAAACGTCATTTTCTGACCTCCTGCAGGTTGACCAAGCCCCTACCCCACCCCCACAAGCACACCCACGTTATTTTCAAAAAGAAGGTATCAATAGAAAGTTAAAACGATTGAACCCAAGGGTGTTGCGAGTGGTCAATGGAGTGGGAGGAAAACCATGAAGTCTCAGATTCAAACCTTGCAGAGGGAAAAAAGACACTTAGGTGATTTCGTCACATTTGCCTAAGTCTTGGTAGGTAGAGTTACTCTAACTCGATAGAACAGTAGGGGTGCGTGCAAGCTGGTATGTATACCATCATCATAAAATAGAAAGCATAAAAAATCGTGATACATCATTGAGATAGCAATGGAACATATAACCTATAGATACGCAAAAGGCCTCGCGACGAAAAATTATGAGATATCACTTAAAATTAGCTGCAAAACATTTAAGTTGTACAGATAATCTAGACAATCAAAATTCACCTCGCATCCAAGAGAGAATTTGATGAGTCTCTGGACGTAATCAATAACGGCTTTCCTCTTTTCCTCAGTGTCAAGTGTTGGATGAACACAATTCACCACTTCTTCTGTAGCTTCTTCAGCAACAGCCAAACAATCCTCAGTAACTGTTAAAGGATCAGGACTCAAAAAACTCCAACCGTTCTCCATTTCAACTCGGTTTCCGTTTCCACAAGAACCCATACCAAAAAAAAATCTGATTATAGCCAAGCAAAACGTAGGGTTTTAGAGGCCATTGACAACAAGGGAATGTTCTAGACAAAGGGATGGGAATAGAGAGACAAAGTGAGAAATAAGGGGTAATGTGGAAAAGGTGCTATATATAGAATTTTTGTATGTTTTGAATATCTGTAATCTGCTTTGTATTGTATTAATATCAACCTAATATCAAAGAAGAAGAAGAAGAAAATGGAACGTAAAATTCGGGAGAAGGAGACAATTCTCAATTGCCCCCACCTCCCCCTTTTGTATCCCTCTGTTGTTGTTTTCTTCGTCAAAATCAAAAACTTCCTTCTACTTGCAACTACGTGTATATTTCGTATATATGTACGTATATTTTTTGGGCTTTTTTCGTTGGGAAATTCTGTTATTGTTGTCAGACAATCACGTCTGCCGAGGGGGTAAAGGTTGCGGCGTAACGCGACGCCGCGAAAGAGGGTGGCGCTATTGTTCAAATGCCGTTATTGGAAAAAGCATATCATAACCTATGTAATTTTGTCACTTTTAATTTTGGACTCGAAGTCAATATATATTTATGTGTCAAAAATAATTATAAATTATAATACTCACACTTTTTAATTTAATATCCATTGACTAGCATCAATTATTTAAAGTTTGAGAATAGATTAACGATATTACTCATTCCGATCCGTAATAAGTCACTTTTAAGTCTTCGATATAGCCTTTAAGAAAATACGAACTTGAAAAATATATGTATTCACTAAATTATCCTTAATTAATTGTTACCTTGACACATTGAAATATGTAAATAATGACAAATATTAAATAAAATAAAATTAATTTCTTTTTGAATATGTAAAAGGACACTTATTTTGGACCAAAATAAAATTAGTATTTACTAATTTTTGGTTCCAATAATATAAAAATACAGAATTTAAAAACTTATTTAAACTAATTTGTAAGAGTCATTTCAGTTATCTTTCGTCCATATATCTAAGTTCTACGAAATCCATAGTAATATTTACTTACTAATTTTGGTTCAAATGATATAGTAACAATTAAACAATAAAAATATTATGTGAAATAATTTTAAATTTTGAAATTTGCCTCCATCTTACCCACTCACCCTCTCAAAAGAATCCCACACTCTTGTTTTGGTAAATTTCTAAAACAAAAGAAAGAGAATCCGGAACTCGTCTTCGTGGATTTTATTCCAATGACAAATTAGCTAAGAGAATTATGAATTTATCTTTTTGGGGTAGGATAAAGAAGAAAATAAAATAAATGTATCTAATTTAGTTTTCTTAATTAATATTTTCACATTTGTGAAAACAAGACAATACGAGGTTATATTATAAATAACTATTTTATTTTTTTTATTTTTTTCTAATACGACAAATTCTATCATCTAATGAATGATAATTTATTTATATACGTACTTTATGTCATTTTATTCAGTTGAGTCAACTATAGTTGAACAATTGGTCCTTTTAATATTTTTGGTCCTAACTAGAGGGTTTGCTATGATGGTAAGCAACTTCCACTTCCAACCAAGAGGTTGTAAGTTCGAGTCACCCCAAGAGCAAGGCGGGGAGTTCTCGGAGGGAAGTACTGGGTTGTTGCTGAGCAAATTTTACCTCGCTTATTTCGTAGCATATGACAAAACAAATACTATAAGATTCAAAATTCGTACTTTCTGGTGGACCACTTGGGGGTGGACCATCTTGATATTTAGAACTTGAAACGTTTTTTGAATGCATCACATTTTAATAAAAGGACGAAAATGAGACAATTATTTCCTTGCAAGATTTAACAATTTGTGAGAGTAAAAAGTGGAATAAAACAAGCATAATACAAAGGTTTCCAAGTTTAGGGGAAAAAATTTATCCTTACCCACATTTTTGTCAAGCTAAAAAATTTAACATTAAAAGTTATCCCTTCTGTTCACTTTTAGTTGTCTACTTTTGATTTTACACTCCTTTTAAGAAAAAATAAACGAAGTATTATTTTATAATTTTATTCATAATAATGATAAGATTAATTTGGGGTATAAGTAGTTAATGATAAAGGTAAAACAGGAAAAAAAAAAAAAATTGTCTTTCTCTTAGTTCGGTATAGTGGACAAGTAAAAATAAACGGAGGGAGTACAAATTAAAGTATCAACATATATCACTTAACCGCATGGTTCATGGTTAAGCGAATAATGTCATTTATATAATATACAAATATTTTATATTCATTGAATGATTGTAAATAAATAATATTTTTACATTATTATAGTAATGAAAAAATATGTATTTATTACCTTAGTTCAATATCAAGATAACATGTCAAGTGCGACCATGTGAAGACCAACTTGCTTGTCGAAAGAGGAGTTTCGATCTCTCTCTCTATGTTGAACAAAGAAAAGAAATATTGGAGAAATACATTATAGAGTGAGCATAAATTACTAAATTAGAGTAAATTAATCTTTCCCATTGCACATATAACCTAAAACTTGTTATCTCAATGTGTTATTAATTTGTCGCTTAAACATATTTTCAACAATTATTGTCCTATGAAGTGACACTGAATAGAGATATTTGGAGTTAAAACTATTCGTCTTGACTTTAGCATAGGAGGAAAATCCAAACTTCTTTATCCATCTCGTATTTTCAGAATTCTGTTGCTCGGCGGGCCACACAAGTCTAAGGATTATGTCACATCCTCCTCTCTCCGTCTCTACACTTATACGAGAGACCATAATTCTTGTTTTTTCTTTGTTTGTTGTACATTATGTAAGCTAGTTACTAAAAGGTTTTAAATTAGAGGAATTTTCATAAATCACTATTGTTTAGTGGATATTAACTTTCTATAGTTATCATATACATAATTACTTACCATAGCTACTATTTAGTTGTTACAGTAATGTATTCGCTGTATTTGCGTTGCTGTATTCATGAATACAACAGCAAAAAGCGTCTAAAATCAGGGCAGTCCAGCTGTACGCGCATGTATTCGCGCCATGTATTCATGAATACAGTAACGGCAATCACCTTAAAAATAGGTATGTCCAGCTGTCTAATAACGGAAATAATATCAATTAACGTGATACACTCCAAATATAACTCAACAAAATCAATTCTAACATGCCTCATTATCAACCCAATTAATTAGAATAATTTTTCAGTTGTATATAACTGTTGTATTTAGTGTGTTTTAATATATTTTTTATTGTTGCATTCATTAGATTCAATATTTGTATTTATTGTATTCGCTATTTTATATTCAGTGTATTCAAATGTATTTGTATTAATAGTATTTTAGTTATTCCTAATATATGTTATTATTGCTGTATTCAGTATATTTCATTGGTTGTATTCACTGTATTTCCATTTGTATTTAGTGTATTTTACTGTATTTCATTGTATTTTAAAATTAAATATATTCGTTGTTTATATTTTGTTCTATTTTAATATTTGTATTCAGTGTATTTCAATGTTTATATCATGTATTTATGCATATTGTATGTGTAACGACCCGACCGGTCATTTTGAGAGTATTAGCCCCGATCCTCTATTTACTGCCTCCCCTGTATCATTTTATGCTTATGTGACTTGCCGAGGGGATTTGTCTTTGATTTTGGAGTGAAATGGACACTTAGTCCCTAAAACGAAAGCTTAAGTTCTAGGAATTTGACCGTAGTTGGAACTGTGTGAAGATGACTCTGGAATGGGGTTTCGTCGGTTCCGTTAGTTTCGTTGGGTGATTTTGAACTTATGAGCATGTCCGGATTATGAATTGGAGGTCTATAGCTGAATTAGACTTGAAATGGCGAAAGTTGAATTTTTGGAAAGATTGGCCGGGAGTGAATTTTTTGATAGCAGGGTCGGATTCCTATTTCGGAAGTTGGAGTAGATCCGTAATATCAATTATGACTTGTATACAAAATTTGAGGTCAATCGGACTTGATTTGATATGTTTCGGCATCGAATGTAGAAGTTAAAAATTCTCAAGTTCATTAAACTTGAATTGGGGGTATAATTCGTGATTTTAGCGTTGTTTGATGTGATTTGAGGTTTTGACTAAGTTCGTATGATATTTTAGGACTTGTTGGTATATTTGGTTGAGGTCTCGGGGGCCTCGGGTAGATTCCGGGTGGTTAACGGACTAGATTTGGACTTGTTGGAATTGCAGAAAAATCTGGCGCATCAGTTGGTGATTTCCTTCATCGCGTTCGCGAGAGAGGTCTCGCGTTCGCGTAAGGCATCTTGGAGGCCAACTGGGTTTTGTTCTTAGCGTTCACGATATGGTTCCCACGTTCGCAAAGCTGGAGCATTGAGCCTACGCGTTCGCGATAGGGACCTCGCTTTCGCGTAGAGGAACGGGCAGGGGGTCCCATGCATTTAGCTTACGCGTTCGCGAAGGAGGTTTTGGACTGAATGAATTTTTATGCTTCGCGAACGCGAGAGTGAGGCCGCGTTCGCAAAGAAGGATTTCACTGGGCAGATATAAACATTTCAAATCAAGGTTTTTGCCATTTTTATCAAAATTTGAGATAGAGAGCTCAGATTTGGAAAAGATTTTGAGGGATTTTCAGAGGCATCGATTGGGTAATGATTCTTCACTTATTTTTGGTTATATCTCACTAATCTATCATTAATTTCACCTTCTAATTTAAGATTTGAGTTGGGAATTTTGGGGGAAATGGAAGTAGTTCTTTAACCAAACTTTTGGATTTTGATTGAGATTTTGGTATCGGATTTGAGTAAATTTGGTACGAGTGGACTCGTGGTTGAATGGGGCGTTCATATTTTATAACTTTTGTCGGGTTCCGAAATGTGGGCCCCACGGGCGATTTTAGAGTTAAATTTCGGATTTTTATTAGAAAATTTGTATTTTCATATATAATTTATTCCTATAATTTGTATTGACTGAATCGAATTAATTATGACTAGATTCGAGGCGATCGGAGTTAAAAAATCGAGGGAAAGGCATACTACTTGACTGATTGAGCGTGGTTCGAAGTAAGTGGCTTGTTTAACCCTGTGGGGGGGGGGGGGAATCCCTTAGAATTTGATATTGTTATAATATTTTGTGATACGTGAGCGCCGTGTACGCGAGGTTACGAGTGCGTACACGGGCTAAATTTGGAAATATTAGTTCTTAATGAGTAGTCTTCTTTTAAATTCTTTAACTGAGTTGCTTTAGTATATGTAGTGATCATGTTTAGCCTAGTATCACATGTCTATGTGCCTTAACTCTTACTTGTAATATGTGTAACATGCTTAGCTGAATTACTTGCTTCCTTGATTTGATTTAAATCTTTAACTGTAAGGTTCTTGCTGTAAATTTATTGTTTTCCTTCGGTTATCCGTTTCATATTTACTTTGGGACTACAAGGCGGTTCCTCGTGAGATCCCCTTGTACTGCATATTTACATTTTGGATTACGAAGTAGTTCCTCGGGAGATTCCCACTTACTGCATATTTACTTTGGGACTACGAGGCGTTTCCTCGGGAGATCCCTTGCACTGCATATTTACTTTTGGGACTACGAGCTGATACCTCGGGAGCGCCTCCTGTTGTTTACCTCTATTTGTTGTTTTGTTCACTCCTCAGTCATCTCATTATATTATTATATACTCTGTCTTATTTTTCTCTTATTTTCAGTAGGGCTTGAACTGACCTCATCACTACTCTACCGATGTTAGGTTTGGCATTTACTAGGTACCGTTGTGGTGTACTCATACTACTCTTTTACACATCTTTTTGTGCAGATCCAAGTACCGCTTACCAGCCCAGATATCAGTGAGCTACTTGTATATAGAGACTTCAAGGTACATCTGCCAGCGTCCACAGACCTCGGAGTCCCCCTCTATCTTGATCATGTTGTTTCCTTATTTTGGTTGACTCTGATGTATAGAGATACTTAGTATTCCTCTTAGAAGCTTGTGACTTATTTCTACCGAGTTTTGGGAGTTGAAATTATTGAATTGCAGTTTATATTTATTTCATATGTTGAGAATTGAGCTTCAGTTTTATTTTATGTATTTCCGTAAATTGTTAGGCTTACCTAGTTTTAGAGACTAGGTGTCATCACAACAACCTACGGAGGGTGACAATTGGGGTCGTGACAGTATGTACAGTATGCATGAATACATGTGTATTCAGCTATGTTAAAAAAATACAGATCTTCGAACTACATAAATACAGGCAAAAAAATATATTTATATAAAAAATATAATGTATTTGAGTGAATTTGTACATAATACAATATATTTGTATCATTGTATGTGACTAAATTGCAAAGAAGAGAAGAAAGCTCGTCGGAGATGGCATTTTCCGACCAAGAAGAGAAGAAAATTTGTCGGATCCGTACAACAAATTTATGATAAGAGTTCATCACATTGCTCCTTTCTCTTCTAAAATTTCACTCTTTTCTGTTTTTCGATTGCCTTTTACTCTATTCTAATGTCTCGTCGGTCATCAATAATAGGGCATATATCTTGAGTTGCTCGAAGAGAGAGAGAGATTCTTCTTTCTCGTCTGCCATCAATACTAGGGCTTGAGTTGCTCGAAGAGAGAGAGAATGAAGAGAGAGAAAGAAGAAAAAATCTGAGAGAGAATCTTGTGTTAATTCAAAGAAAGAGAGAGGAAAAACATAAATAGCGTATTGCATGCCTCAATGGTAGTATATATCATAAATTTCTATTTTGCTATAAAATATAAAAGGTAGTTATAGAAAATAATATTTTAAAATAATTTTGGTTTATAATAAATAAGGTATATACCTTTCATATATGAAGTAAAATTTTCTTTAAATTATGTAGAAGACAATGCTAATATATTGGGCTAAACTAGCCCAAATACACCCTTAACATGGTGTGATATTGTTCGCTTTGGGCCAAGCCAGCACGATTTTTCCCAAAAGGCCTTACACCATTAAGGATCCCTACACGGCTACACCTTATATGTAGGCTCTTAATCTTTTCAACTACCAACGTGAGACTTTGTTCGCACACCCACCAATTCACGGGTCTTTTTCTTTCTGAGATTCACTGTGTGCCACCTACATTGTTAGAGTGTTTATGACAATTGAAGCCCGCAACTAGCTTCTTTTTATGTGCGCGTCTCCAAACCGAGTGTCGCACCATCACTCTGCCATCGACATACTCATCCCGCAGAACCTGGGCTCTGATACCAGTTGTTGGGCTAAAACAGTTCAAATACACTCTTAACATGGTGTGATATTGTCCGTTTTGGGCCAATCCCGCACGGTTTTCCCAAAAGGCCTCACACTATTAAGAGATCCTCACACCTTATGTGTAGGCTCACAATCTTTTCAGCTACCGATATAGGACTTTGTTCTCATACCCAACATAATATTTTTACATTGTCGGCGTAGTTCTACCCGCTATTATAATTCATTTATCATGTTATATATGTGAGCTATCCATGCTAGAAATAGAATAGAAAATTATCTTAAAAAAATGTTAGTGTCTCTTCCTAAAAAAAGTCGTTTTCTTAAGTTTAGTGCCGTAGAGCCACCAAACTTATTGGGTCACAGTTTAAGCGTGCAACTTCCCAGTGACATAACTGTATACAAAAGGAAAAAAGAAAGCTACCACTGATCAGACAAATGATTCTGTTTGTTTGGATAAGCCCCTTTACGTAATAATTGTTGGCAGTAGCAAAGCAAACTCTATGGGCTGTTTGGAAAGTCATCCTGTAATTAGATTTGGATGTAATTGGGTATAATTATACTGTTTTGGCATGTTTGTCTGACCAAGTAATTACTTGATTAGCATGTAATTGAGTGTAATTGAAGGGGTGTAATTATACTCTTCAATTCTCGGGGGAGCTGAGAATTGCTGGTAATTTACATGGTGTAATTACCATGTTATTTTTTGAATCTCTTTTATTTCTTTAATTTACTTTTTATTTCTATTCTTTTTTTCTTTTTAATTTTTTAAACTTTTTAAATTCTTTTTTTTTCAAATATTATTTTTTTATGTTATTTATTTTTTATTTCCTTATTTCTCATTTTTCAACCTTTACTTCACGTGTTTCTACAAAATTTCTCATAATTTTGTTTCTTTCTTAATTATTTTTCTTTATTTTCTTATTACATTTAGCTATGTTATTATTCTAATTTTTCTAAAAATTATACCCGTAATGTTAGAAAGAATAAGTCATCCGCAAACTTGACTTATAATGAGTGAAGTCATTAAAGTTGAACTTTGTTATTTGATGAGATTATATGTAAACTTAACTATATTAAAATGATAGATTACTTTTTAATATTCAAATAATATTCTTATTTTTCAACCTTTGATTCCATGTAGTTGCTCATTTTTTTTTTCATTAAGCATAATTGTGCTATTATTCTAGTTTGAAACTCCTCCTCCTAATATTAAAAATAATGAATCATTAATAAACTTAGCATATAATGAGTGATGTCATTAAAGTGGAATCTCGTTGTTGAATGAGGTTAAAGACTTATGTTTTCCTTTTCTTTTGAATTATATTTACTTAAATTATGTTGAAACTTATTTTATGTTATGTTGTAATTTTACATAAGAGTATTATGTTTATTTATTTATTTTGGATTTTTAATTTATGTTATATTTTTGCTTCCATTTTATTTTGTTTAGTACTATTCACTTATTAATTTGGATTGCATGACATTTATTTTTCAGTTAAAATTGATAGATTATTTTTTCGTAAAATATTTGAGTAATGTTATGACATTACTAATCATTTTATCAAGCATGCAGTCCATGATATTCTTACAAAATATGTATTTTTAGTTTTTATAATTGATTAAAGTAAAATATTACATTAATTTGAAATATATATATATATATATATCAATTATTTTTATAATATTAGTTACAAATATATGATTAGTAATTAATATATTTTCAAAACACAATATCTATCTTAGATATCAAATATAATATTATTTATAAAGGCATATATTTGTTAAATCTTAACTTTTTAATTTTTGATAATTAAATTTATATTTATAATTTAATCTAACTGTATAATTACACTTGTGCAACCAAATAGTATACTTGTAATTACACTGTAATTACATTATGACAAACAAAGAGTTCGTTGTAATTACAATACTGTGTAATTACTACCTTAGTAATTATACCTATTCCAATTACCTGATGGCTTTCCAAACAGACCCTAAATGGAAAAGTATGTGAACCTTGACAAATAAGACTAAAAATTCACAATTATCTCTTGAAGTTATCTCGATTTCTCGCTATGGATGTTAGGAAATTTCACGAGGAAAGGGAAATGACAATCCAACAAACCTGAACGCTCTATTATGGCTAGACAAACCATTAAGGCAAACCGGCTATATACAATTCTCTAACTTCATTCTAGAAAGTAAAATATATTGTATACTGCAGGATGGATATTAGTTGGAGTTGAATACAAGAAACAATATTATACTCAAACGACCACAATGATGAAGAAAGTTGAACTTGCAATCACTGGCTAATTCATCTCGATTTAGAAACAACGACCAGGTATTCCGATATTCTCAGTAGAAAAATAACTCATAAAATTCAATATGTAAGGGCTGTCTGTTTAGCCTTACATCAGCGGCATTGCTTCCAACAAGGTTTGTATTTGGTATTCAGATTTAGAAAAAACTAACTGATTATTTGACAAATCAGGCAGATGTGATATCTCAAAGCAAACAGTAAATGCATAAATTCATAGAACTTAAATCTCTCTATTCTCCAGCCAGAATCTCATGCCATAAAATAGTACTTGGTCCCATTAAACTGAACCCCCAAAAAAGTACTCAAAACCACCATATATAACAAAACTTCATAGTAACTTTCACATTATCTAGAATCCAAGTCAAACAACATGATCAAAACACCAGGCACTCAAGTACGAGCTGCCGTAGGAGCAGCTCCAGGAACCCGTGGAGCTTGACCAGGCTTTGGAGCATCATCCTGAAATAACCACAAAGAAGCTCTAGTTAAGCAAAAGACCAAGATTGGTTCACTAAAGCTCATAACATATGTTGCACAAAGCATCGAAATTAGAATACCCTTGGGCGCCTGAATCGCTGTGGAGGCTCACGGACCCTCCTATCAGTTCGAGAGCGGACCCTAACCACCTTTGAGTGGATGGCACATGATACACAATATTGCATCTTCAGATACAGCTTAGGCAGAGTGTACGCTGCAGAGAACATATTTCATGTTAGCTGCTGTATGAGCATAAACTAGTGCTCCACGAGGATCACTAAGAAACAAAGAAAGACCCACTCTATAGTCTCTTCCACAACATATTCACAGGAAAAGAAAAAAAGAGGCTCACTTTCAAAAGCACAAGCTTCCTGCACATCCCTAACAGCTGCTTGCTCAACAATATTCCTCACAAGAAACCTCTTGATGGCTTTGTCCTGTCATAATAGGAGTACTAAACATCAAATTAAGTAGCAAACTCTTGTTAAAAAACTTGTCTTATATCAACATCATAGCATGATAACAATGCCAAAAGAAAGTTGAGCCACACACCTCTCTTGTTACCGTGTTGGTCATAAGATACAAAACAGAGACTCTACTGTAGATCTCGGCTATAACTCAGAGAACAGACTTCCACAATATGAACTATACTAAATAACATAAATCATCAAACTGATGAAGTTCCCGAACTACTACTGAACATGCACAGCACTTTCATCAAACCCGATCAACAAGGTGACAAGCACTAACCAGCAGGCATCTACAACTCTGCGTGTCAATCAACAAACTACACCTCAAACTAGATGAGGTTAGTTATATTACAGACGCATCCAGTATTTGAAGTTTATGAGTTACTCCAATGACCTCGAGTTAATATACAATAATAATAACTGGGTTCACATTCAAATATTTATAAATACTTAAGTGAATTTGGGTCTGAACAAGTGCTACAGGGTTCATTCAAGTACAAATCATTCATCTCACAGGGCAATTTGTTCATTATCTTACACTAAAGGCTCACAACTCTATGTATAAAAGCTCAACAGACAACGTGGATCTCGGAAAGCAAATAAAATCGTACAATGCACCTAAAATAAAAAAGGATCAACAATAGTTTCAGAGGAACAAAAAAAACCGATAATATTTATGATCCAAAACCATCGTGTGCTTATCTCAGTATTTAAAGTGGTACCTTAGGGCAGCATTTGCCGCAGTTGGAGCAACGCACGAATTTGACGTGGCCACGTCCATGCTTGTTGCGACCTCCGTTCCTTCTCTTGAACGTCTGCAAATTTGACAAATAAAAAGCTTAGGGAGCGATAGTTTGCTGAGATTTAACTGACATTGTAGAAAAGTTAAACTTTCTCTTACCATTTTCGGAGCTGGCTTGAACTCGACGGCTGCTTACAGAACCTAGGGTTTTCGTTTTTTTTTTTTCAGAGAAAGGGAGCAATGTAAATCGATGGTAATATTGGAGTACCCCTAATTTTCGCGGCTGATCATTCTGCCCCTTAAAGTTTCTTTAATGTTACTGATAGTAGTATATTACCTCAAGTCTCAAGATTATGTGACAGAGAGTCAATGATACGAAATTTAAGAAAAAAAATAATATTCTTGGAAACTTATGCTTCTTAATATTTATATTATTATAATATTTTTAAAATTTATGGTCTTAAACATACTATAATATTTATAAGACTATAAAAGTTTCTCATTAGATAAAATAGAGGCTATAAATTTAATTATTTTCAAATAAAAAATATGTCATTATTTTTAAAATTGATGAATAAGAAAATAGTTTGAACGGAATGAGTAAATAATAAAATCATTTTGCCAAATGAAATTATAGTGAACGTAGAATATATTGTAGAACAAATTACAAGTGTTAAGCACCAGTGGTCTAGTGGTAGAATAGTACCCTGCCACGGTACAGACCCGGGTTCGATTCCCGGCTGGTGCAAACGTTTTTCCACTTTTTTGCGTTTTTCCGTCGACCTTAGGAGTAGTTCTAGTTTTGATTGCACTGTCCCTCCATACAAAGTTACAAACCCATATTACTTCGTCTAAAAAAGAATGGCAAAGCTGCTATTTTACAAGTCAATCAAAATTTTATTACCTTTTATGAATTGAAATCTGATTGCAACATCTTCGTTGTCTTCATAAGAACAAACTAATCCGAGAAAAACTAATCTGAGAGTTTCTGAAGAACATAATACTTAACTAGGAAAAACTGTAAGCTATATATATGTCTAACTCGTACAAGAAGAAACTGCTACGTTAGGACAGCTATCCTTTCCTTCAAATCTACCAACTGCAAATTAGAAAGCTATATTCTTTTCAAATCCTGTAAGTTGTAACACATTCTGCGACGTATGGGAAACTTCGCAGCGACATCTTCATCGCTGAAAACTTATATCTATACTCTGATCAACCGCTAGTCAATAGCCAACCGTCAGAAATTTTATACATGCTGATCCTTGCTAGAATTCCAGCCAGGAGCCTTTGCAACAACACTATCTGCTAAATTGCCAGTGCCTTTTTCAACATTTATTAGAGGATCAGATTCACTTTCCTTGACCTTCAACCACAGAAACAGCAGGTAGGATTAGTACATCTATGTGTCTAACATAGAGGAAAATTTAATACTTAATAAAAAACAAGTTCCCAGAAGATCAGCGATTTAAAGTGAAGGGAGCATAAGGTTTAAATATTAACTTTCTTCTAGATCTGCCCTTCCTATGGGGGTGCAACTAACTAAACAGTTTTGTTAGCAAATCATAACACAAATGCAGTAGTAGTAGTAGTAGTAGTAGTAGTAGTAGTAGTAGTAGTGTAATGAGGTAACACAATAGGAGGTAGTAAATGGAGCCGTGTCACTAACTGATCCATTTGTAAGCATATTGCAGATTTAGCAGTAGTGTAATCAGGTGAAATGAGAGGAGGTAATATTGGGCCTACCGGCCTCCATTACTGGCAATCTTGCAAATCATTGGCCCTTAGTATGAAAAATAGGAGTACCTTTTTGTCTGTCTATGTTCCGGAAAGACACGACATAATGTAGAATACTAAAAAACAAAGGTGTAATAATACCTGAGAGAGATGGGATGCAGCCTCTATGGACTTCTGCTGGCTCTCAATGGTGCAACAATAGGAATAGAGTATCATTCCAAGCATAGCAATGACAATGCCCAGAATGTTTCGCCAGCTGAAGGGGTCATGAAGAAGAACATACCCAAAGGCCAAAACAAGACATGTTTTTAGATGTCCAAGGACCTGATAGGTGACTGGAGAAGTCTTGCCAATTACCAAAAAAGTACTGAAATTCACGGACACAGATATAAGGCAAGAGAGAACAATAAAGGCCTGCCATCAACACGTTGAAGTTAATGAATAATGCTAATATCTAACTTACAATTGAAAAAAAAAAAATTCTAACTTACCAGAACTTTTGGTGTGTAGTTGAAAGCAAACACATTCTGACTTGTCAAAAGCCCATCCAAAAATGGTCCTACTATAAACAAAGTAAGTGATTGATAAGGACAAGACTGATACAGGAGCTGGGTTGAAGAAACTTTGAACTTCTTCTGGATGGTATTCGTCATCTGAGAAGATGGGTTAAGATATCCAAGCAAGAGAAAGATATGATACAATCGTTGTAAATTATAGGTCCTACAGCATTTGCTAATACATATAAATAACTTCCAAAAAAAATTTAAATCTTATTTGCCACAAATAAGGTTGCTAAACTGAAGATCTATGAAGTGGATGGAGGCATGGAGCCACTGAGGCAAAGAACAGAAAGAATTGATTGGCAATACAGCAAAGGATACAATCTGTGCAATACAAGTGGTGACAATTGCAAACATAGATAAAACAGAACCCAAGAGATTGAGCTGCAAATCAGTTACTGTAGCAATTCCAACCCCAAAGAGAAGAACAGTAAGTGCAAGCTGGATATTCCTACTGCAAATCATAGTTGAGAGAAAAATAAACTCGTTAGTAAATATGCACAACTAAAAGAGTAATTTCATAAATGCATAAAGCGAAACAGTAGATGAAAGCAGAACTTGTAGAGCTAAAAGTATCACTTCATAGAGCACTAACATCACTGAGGACCAACAGATACATAGAGGTTAATTAGATCACAATAGCGGAGCCAAAATAGTTTCCAGGGCTTTGGTCTAGTAGTAAGAGTGCAGTGCGTGACGTGTGGATTAGGCGCATGTCATGAATTGGACTCTCTCATAGGCAAAAGCCTAGTATTTAAGTGGAGAAGGTTAGAACGTTGGGCTCATTATCCATGAGTTTCGAACCGTGCCTCACTGACCCTCAGGGTTTCTCAGTTATCAAAATAATAATAGTAATAATAATAATATTGGAGCGAAAAATAAACTCTATTTGTGCACACTGATACTCAGAGTAAAAACCACCCATTATCTCCTCTCACCTTTTCAAATAGTTCCATGACTTACCGCCCCATGACTATTATTTTTATATGATAATTTACCAGTCACTTGCAACCTCAATATTGCATCTAACTCAGGCTTAAATAATCGTCAATATTTGAATCAAACAAGAAAGAATTTCCTTGAAAGAGATTCCATCCATGTTGACAAGGATGCTTCTCAACATCACATAAAAATAGGAGAAACAATCTTGAGAGTGGTCAAACCTAACAGGAAAACTAATGAAATTGACCGAGAATGTTCCAAATGGATCTCTGAATTGTTAAGGACCCTAAAAAAAAATTGATATGGTTGGCTCTAACAATCTTAATGATTAACAGCATTTCACAGGCATATATGCATTTCAAAAGCACAATTTGTCAAGAACTTAATCTTCTGCTTTACCTTTAACCCTGTTAATGGCACTTAAGATCTTTGTCTAGTACCAGTAGACTTTCAGTCATAATCTTAAAGTAGTAGAATTTCTAACACAAAAATCAATTAGCTAAGATGATGAAAGCGCTTTTGCTAGCATTCCCTGATAGAAGCTAACCAACTTTTTTTTGGGTCCAAAATCTAGCAAATGTTTGAATTACTTTCAGCCTGCATAATGCACCTGATCACCCCTATTTGAAAGAAAAAAAAACACCTTCAGGATCTACAAAAGTAAAATAGACATGCAAGGGGCGCATACTCAATCAAAGGTGCCTGAGTATTTTCCTCTAGACACTACTTGCCGTTTTATATAGATTTTGATGCAGATAGTTGTCTTAAACACCTTTCTTTTGCCATATTTTTTGTCTAAGTTGATCTTTATCAAATCAAGAAGAAATGAATGTATATGTGACTATTCAGGCTCAAATTCTAATTATTCAAAGAAATTAATTCTGGATTGAGCCAAACACATGGTGGTGAAAAAGCTTCCTCAATGTAATGTTCCAAGCTTAACAAAACGAGAATAGATCACTATTTGGAAGAGAAAAATGCTCCAAAAGAGAAATAACAATGGCTGTGAAGGTAATGTACTGTGATACTCCATCTACCTAGTGTAAACATAGACTCACTTTTGAAGAACTTTTCGGAAATAGTAAAGAAAATTGAGTAAGTCAACATTAGCAAATTTTACCTGAACTTTTTCCTGTAGAAAAGAGTCTCCAAAAGAACTGTACAGGGGATGATAGCTAATTTTGTCATCTATAATGCAAAAGCAGTAAAAAGATCAGAACAAATAACTGCATTTAAGTTTCGAAATTAACCATAAGCTAAAGATCTCCTCTGCAGAGACAAAATAGAATTAAGCTATAATGAGAGTTTGAGAGCAGCAGGAAACAAGAGGATCACATCACATCAAGTAAATTCGTGTCTAACCACAAAAAGGAAGAAGCTTGCTGCCCTTTCCAAAGAATGAAAATGGAAAAGACCTTAGAATTCAGCTAGCTATGTTGATTGTTAATGTCGTAATGACCATTAAACATTTCATGATAAGATTTTGGCAGCACATCTTCATCGTGAGTAACTTAAGGTCATAGAGGAACAATCTATTTCCAGTTGTAAAATCATGCCGTTCAGCTTCTAGATCTTATAAACACTTTACTATATCAAACTAATTTCCAGCGGATACATTGTTATACCTTGAAACATAGGTACAGAAATAAGGGGACAAGAAATGAGAAAAAGGAAAACTTAAAGAAAAGAGAGTTAAAAACAACAAGAAAAAGATCTTAACCTGATATATCACTAGTAAAGGCAGACAGGTTTAAAATTTATTTTGCCAGATAGTCATTAATAGCAGAAAGGAAAAAGAATGAACCTGATAAAAACCGACAGAATTAAACCCCAGGCTTAGATTAAGAAGTCCAATGGAGGACCCATTCAGTATTCCGAAGCCCATAACAGCTTTCGGATCAAAAGGCTTGTGCTCAAACAATCTCATCCATATAGCCACATGGAGAGAACAAAATGTAACTAGAAGATGCCAGCTTGTCAAAGTCGTAGCTGAGAAAGTAACATAAAAAGTTAGAACTGAAAGCTGAACAAAATAAAATTGACAATTTCTTTTATTAGGTTTTTCAAGAACCAAACTGGAAGTGCCAACTGACAGCCTAATAAATTGTTTCTGGGATGTCTAAGAGGTGTTTAACATATTTTAGATGTAAATGCACAAGAGTGATTTGCATTATGTTATACTTTTTGTTTAACTACTATGCATACACTTGGACCTGATTTTATGTTCTCTCCTCCTACCAGTATGACATAAGCCAAGTTGATCAACTGTCAAATTAAGTTGTTATACATTAGAGGAACAGAGGAAATAATTGCAAGTTGATCAACTGAAGGTTTCACTTTTTCTTGAGCCGAGGGTCTAGCGGAAACAGCCTCTTTATCCCACTTGTGTGATTATACTGAGTATGTTGTTGTTGTTGTATGTAAAGAAGAACATAAACAAAAGAAATAACCAAGCCAAAATATTTTAGCTGTTTCTGCTACCGACTAATTACAAACAGTCGAACCCATTTTTTTGGCGTAAAATATTGAGGTTTACTGAATGACATTCGTCCAAACAACAACAATCTTAGAAATCTTTTCCCCCACAAACTCTGGTGATTCACCATGTGAAAGTAATCAACGAATCAATCAATTATGCCTCAATCTGAATAGTTCCTGTTGGCTATATGAAAATGTCCATTCCCCCTCTAAATGCATTAAATAATTTATCTTTTCAAGGTAAATTAAATGTTAATTGTAAAGCAAGTACCTAATTTCACGAAGCAAGTTCTACAACATAAGCAACTCACTCGTAAAATTAGTCATTATACTAATGGAAGAAAACACACACGCACACACACAGAAATACACAAAAAAGAAATGCCTTTTGAGAGAAGTTATGAAACTAACCAAATGTAAAACCTAGGGTGCTAATAAGCGCCTTATTGCAAATAACAATGGACACAGAAGACACCACCGACAAACTCAGTGCCCCTATGGTCCCCAGCTGAAACCTCTGCCCTTCGCTCATTTTCGCTTTTTCTCCAATCCCAACCTCAAAATCTGCACATCAAATGTAATTTTTCCACCTCTTATATCATTAAAAAAAAAAAAGAAGAAGCTAAATGCAAATCATTTTGCAATTTCACATCCAAATTCTTACCTCATCGCAATCGTGCATCCATACAAAACCAGCTCAGCTGAAAATAAACGTCCAATTCCGATATAAATGTGATTTACTCAACGAGATATAACAATCCATTAAAAACCATACACGAATCCATCATATATGCGGTGGATCAACATGCACGTGTGTGTGAATAAATTTTAAAAATGCAGTATACATATGTACAGAGAATTTTTTAAAGCAAAAACTAAGAATATGTTAAGCAGTGCACCAAATGATTCAAAATTTTCGATTCGCCTCCGCAGGGAGATGAAAATTGCAATAATACGCTTTGTGAAATTATAGATCTGCTACTTAGATGGGATATATTATAATATTCATACAAATATACGTACAGGTAATATGGAGAAAGAATGGAAGAAAATGGAAGAACCTGAAAAACTTCGGATCACGGAAATGGAGGTAAGTGATGTGCGCTAAGTGTTTGATAGAACGTTAAAAGCATTAGAAGCAGAATTCGGAAAATTTCACCACCATATTTATAGCTTTTTGTTGTTTAATAATTTAATTTTGACTTTTTAACTGAATTCCAGCGAGCTTTTCGCAGGGCGGATCACGTGAGTCTTTTTATTTAGTAAGAAATATTCAGATGGGTGTGTTTGCTACTAAGGAAAATGTTTTCCGCCAAAAATGTTTTTATGAAATATTCAGATGGATCACGTGAATGAAATTTTTTTTACCAAAAGTATTTTTTATTGTTTGATTAGAGAGTAAAAAATATTTTTTTTATTGAAATGAAAAAAAATACTTTTTCTACATGAAAAGAAAGTATTCCTTTTGTTAAAATGAAAACAAATACTTTTTTATATCATGAAAAAAATACTCATTTGTTGAAATAAAAAAAAAACTATCTATAAGATGAAAAGAAAGTATTATTAATAATATTTTTATTTAGGGTGGAGTGAGTGGGTGGGGTGGGGCGGGATTTTTATTGAAACATTATTTGGAAAACACCCTCACCACAATTTCATAATGTAGTTTTCCTTTTTAAGAAATAACAAAAACTAAAAAGAACTTGAGAAAACTTTTTAATAAACACCAACTTGAATTTTTTGTAAGTTATAAAAATAATTTCGTGGACAAAGATTTTTCATTCCATGAGAGTTAGAATGACAATTCTCACCTCTAAAAAATAAGTTTGTGGAAAATCATTTGTTTATTTTATCAACAACAACAATAAATTCAGTGAAATCTCACACGTGGGGTCGGGAGGGTAATGTGTATGCAGATCTACCCTACCTTATGAAGGAAGAATTTGTATATTTTTATTAAAATACAAAATTATCCTTGAGACTTAATTTTCATGCATTAGTTAAATGTATACAGAAAATACAAAGACAAAAGAAATTAGAAGTTTATACTTCAAGAAAAAAGATGTGTTCAATTGTCGCAGTAGCAGTAAACAAGTTCACCAAATTCTTTATAGAAACGAATTTTATGTATAAATACTCCTTGTGTTTCATTTTATATGCCATTGTTATTATTTAGAAAATTAAATATAATTTTCTTTGATTATATTTTTTTTATAAATTGTTTCAAGTAATTTTAGTATAAGAGTATTATGAGAACATTTGAGTAATTGCTTTTCCATATCCAAGGTATATTGCATTAAACACATACCTTATATATAAAAAAGTTTTCAATATTTGTTTTTCACCTATTTTGTATTTTTAGTCCAAATTTACATCATTATGGTTCTGGACTCACATTCTTACAAGGCGCACACAAAAAAAACTAAGAGGATATCTATACTTCAATTAAGAGTTGAATAGAGTTAAAATAATTAGATTTTAAATTTTTATTTAAAATGATTAAAAAATCAATTTTTGAATTGGCACAAAAAACTAAGTGAAGGATTTGATATCGTACTTGGGAAGTCACCATTCTAGATTTTAAATTTTATTTAAAATGATTAAAAAATCAATTTTTGAATTGGCACAAAAAACTAAGTGAAGGATTTGATATCGTACTTGGGAAGTCACCATTCTATTTTAAACAAAGGAAATACTTAATTATTACTCCTGAAATGAATGAAATTTTTAATCATTTGGTACTCATACACCATTTAAGAAGAGTAAGATCATTTCCAATTAGTGAGTATATTTCATCGGAGCTCGCCGGAGTATTTTGGCCGGAGCTTTTAGGAAACCGGGAAGAAAGACAATAGAAGTATAGAACTGAGAAGCACCCGACCCGACCCGACAAAATCCCCTTTCTCAACACCCCGTAGAATAGTCATTCGAAATTCAATTTTAGGGTTCTTAAGGCTCATTTCACGCTTAACAAATGGATGTTGATATATCCCGTTGGATTCTCGAATTCATCCTCCGACAACCGCTCGATGACAGCATACTCAACGCTCTAATTCACACTATTCCACTTCCAAACGACAATTTGAACCTCAAAAAAGCCCTAATCCTCAGAAAACTTGAATCCGAGATTTCTAACGGTTCAGTTACTGAGAAAATCCTCGAACTTCTCGAACTATTCGAGGAACTAGATCATCAAGAAGGAACTGAAACTTTAAAGGAACTGAAATCCGCGTACTGTGCGGTGGCAGTGGAATGCACGGTGAAATTTTTGAATGAAAAAGGGGCGGAAAGTGATAAAGGAAAGTATTTTGAAGCAGTAAAGAGGATATGGAAAAAGAGAATTAATTTAATGGAAAAAATGGAGAATGTAGGGTTCGTATGTGAAGAGTTATGGGATTGGAGGGATGAAATAGAAGCAGCGTTATGGGAAGATAAGTGTTGTGATAATGTGATAAGGAGAAGTAAAGGCATATTTCCTGTTGAGGCGGTTATGGTTTTCGTTAGAGAAGCTAAAGAGAGAATTGGGCCTCCTTTTCTTGATGTTGTGGCGGAGACTTACAGGAGTGATGATACGGTGAGGGCATTTTTTGGAGGGGTGAACGAACAAGGGACTTGCAGGAATAATGTCAGAGGTAGAGCTGTAATATGTAACATTACATCTGCAAAATGTGTCTGAAGATGTTAAATCTTTGTGTGAATGTGTTGTTAAAATCTATGATATGATCTAACTTGAGATATGTATTTGTATGAATACTTTCTATAAGTACCTATGATCTGATTATTGGTTTATGTAAGTGAATATATGACCAATTCTGGATGTTGGTGTTAAAGGCTGAACTTTTTGCTTTTTCTGGTATATATGGGCTATCCTTTGATAAGAGATAAAAGATTACTTTTTGACATTTCCTTGTTGGACCCATAGCAATTTTGTTGTTATTTCTTTTTTGATATATTAATTGTTTAACTCGTATCAGTTTTATGGGTTTCATGTTGAGATG
Source organism: Nicotiana tabacum (assembly GCF_000715075.1). Lineage (NCBI taxonomy): Eukaryota > Viridiplantae > Streptophyta > Magnoliopsida > Solanales > Solanaceae > Nicotiana > Nicotiana tabacum. The sequence continues at coordinate 9,816,727 of NC_134101.1, read as the reverse complement.
ATTGTTTTTTGTGCTTGCAGAAGTGCGCAAAGGAAATGCATTGCCCAGGCAGAAGCATGTTGCTTTCAGACGCACCAGAGGAGCATTAGCTCGGACATGTGGAGGTGTTAGGATCAGTGACTCTATTGAGTTAGGACTTGATGCATCTGGTAGACAGGACTTCCTGCCTACGCCTGAAATCGAGAAAGCACAGGAAGCACTTAAATTGAGTTCGATGGAGCTGCGTGCTATGGTGAAGGATCCTCTACCTGATGTACTACAGTTTGCTGAGACTCTGTCTTCTTTGGTGAGGGATCATATGGGTCATCAGCCTGCCGAAAATAACAGTGACAGAGCCCCTTATCCAGTGGTTGCCAGTAGCAGAATGGATCAAGTTAATGGAGAGAATTGTGAGGCACAGCGTAATTGTCATCCTAGTGCTGCATCCAAGCCAGACCTAATGAACCGAAAGAGTGCTGCCCATACATCTGAGGTATGTACATTGAAAAATTTTCTTGCCTCCACCCGCATAAAAATAACTGGTCAAATGGCTCTGATGGTCACGTTTTAATGCACCAATGCTCTCCAGTAGGCTATTGAATGTATATGGGCGATTTTAACCCGAAGTCTTTATTACAAGATAGTCTTGTTTATTTTCAAAGCTTTACTAGCCTAGTGACTAAATGTGCCAAACTTTTTGCCACTGTCAAGTAACTAAGTGATATTTTGTAAAATAGTGAGGTTAGTATAGTGGTGAGTGTTCCCGCCTGTCACATGGGTCACCCCCCTTCACCCTCCCCCCCCCCCCCCAAAAAAAAAAAAAAAAAAGCTTACAAATGCATGCCTTTTCCTATCCAACTTGTTTGGGACTGAGGCATAGTTGTTATTGTTGTTGTTCTTTCCCTGTCTCCATTTGCATGCTGCACTCAGTGTTGCCAGAGGTATATTAGAGCTTAAACATTAAGCATATTCTTTGTTCGAAAAAATTTGTCCTAAGCACAAAAACTGTATTTGGGACAATTATCCAAATGGTGAAAGGAAAAAAATAGCAGTTTTGTGCTTGCTAATGGTAACAAACACTGATTTCTATACAGTGGGACGATTCAGCAGACGAGTTGATTGAAGGATCACCAAGTGGCGCGAGGAGGTTTACATTACCTAGCCCGAAGAGGACGAAAATCTCTCCCTTGAAGAAATATGAATTTAAAAAATTCACCACGAGGAGAAAGCCCACGAAATGGAGTGCGTTGGAAGAAGACACTTTGAGAACTGGTGTAAAGAAGTATGGAGAATCCCATACTTCCTTTTAACTTTAAAGAAGTATCAACACAAGGTTTAGCGCTCTAAATGTTTTTTTTTGTAGGTATGGTTCCGGAAATTGGACGCACATCTTAAATACTTATCGTGACATATTTGTAGTGAGGACTGCGGTAAGTGCATTCTCATGCTGCTAGTAATAGATATGTCTTTTAATACTCCAACTTATGAAGTCCGGACAATTTTGTTCAGGGTGACTTGAAGGACAAGTGGAGAAACATGATGTCGTAGAGATTTATTTTGAAGAAATTTGCTAATGTATGTGCCTTTTGTTTTGTTTACCAGAGGTATGGCCTTGTATATTTTTTGTATCATGTAAATGTCATGCTGTTCCTATGTATCTTGTTCGATACATCACATTTCAGATGACTATTGTTGTATATCATTTCTGGAAAGTGACAAAAAAAAAGAACTATCAAGGGTCTCCCCAAATTTTGTTGCAGAATTATTTTTTTGTCTGCCTTTATTTTTGTATGAAAAACTTATGGTCCCAACCTCTCCTAATTCCTCATCACACCCAGAAGATAAGAGGAGCAGCAGCCTTGTTTTACTGACAGTTTGAAGTAGATGTGCCACTTGTTTTAAAAAGAAGACGACAACAAGACTGAAATATGTTTTCTTTCATTCATTTCTTACCATCAGCTTTCAGTGTCCTTTAGCTTCACAATTTAATACAACATGCTACCTTCACAGAGTATCTCAGCAGATGCAAAGCCTAGATTGTTAATATGAGAGATGAGTACCGTCTGCCTCGATTTCTTCTGGGTTGCAGTGTGGTGGTTCCGTCGAATCCGGAAAGCAGCTCAAGTGACTCGATTTTAAACAGCTATCTGCTAATAGTTCTTGCAGCTCTGCTACTTGCGCTGCTATGTGCCCTTGACCTGAGGGCAATCGTACGTTGTGTTTTACGATACAACACGAGATTTCCCTTCGAGTCCTCAGAAGCTGCTACTTCACGTTTGGCATCCAATGGAATGGACAAGGATGAGTTGGAAAAGATACCAGTGATGGTTTACGAGCCAGGACTGAGGATGTTTTCTGCTACAGATTGTCCAATATGTCTCGGAGAATTTGAACAAGGAGAAAAGTTGAGAATGTTGCCAAGATGCAATCATGCCTTTCATGTCAAGTGCATTGATGAATGGTTTTCATCGCATTCATCGTGCCCAACTTGCAGGCAACCATTGGTTCTACACGATGGCGAATCCAAAATTTAGACGTTGTGGAGTTTGAATTGAGCTAGAGAATGAGTTTTTAAATATATATCTTATTTTCATCACGTTTGAATTGCGCGCGCGCATATATATATATATATATATATATGTATGTATTCAAACGGAAGTATCGAGTTCCAACACCTCAATTATCAATCTTAGTTGAGATCAATTATATGAATCAACGCAGTCGGTGTTGGTGATCAATTTAAGCCCGTCAATTATTATCTAAAATATTTAAAATTTATAGTTCACATAAAAAATAATAATTTCTATCACGTTTGAATCATTGCACGAATTATATAAAGCTTACTTCTACACGTCTCATGGCGTTTAAAACTAATTCTGGTCCAGGTGGATGTCAGGAAAAAAAAACTATTATGTTGTCTGGCTATCGTTTTTCATTTTTAAATGAAAATACTATGGTCCCAAATGACTCATATTATCTCGTCAAATCACAATCAGTATTATAGCCTGTTTGGCAAAGTTTATTTTTGGGCCAAAAGTATTTTTTTTCAAAAATTTAGTTGTTTTGCCAAGTTTTTAGAAGGAAAAAAGTGCTTTTGAGGAGAAACAAAAGTAGTTTTTGAGTAACAGAAAAAAGTAGTTTCTCTCCAAAAGCACTTTTGAGAAAAATACACTTAGAAACAGTTTTTGAAAGTTTGGCCAAACATTAATTAATGCTCAAAAGTGCTTTTCAAATTAATTAGCCAAACACAATTTTGAAATGTACTTTTGAGAAAAACACTTCTGAAGTTTGGCCAAACATGCTATTATTCTTCTTCCTTATCCTAACTACCGGATAACGAATTAATTGTAGAGCAGCAGGATCCACACAGCCTATAAGGGGTCGTTTGGTACATGGGATAATGATAATAATCTCGGGATAAAGTTTGAGATTAACTTTATTCCATGTTTGATTGGTGCTATTAGCTAATCTCGGAATAACTTTTACACTTAGGGCTCGTTTGGTACGAGGGATAAGAGATAATTAATTTAGGGATTAAATCTGAGATGAGTTTATCCCATATTTTGTTGGGATAAAATCGCGGTATAACTAATCCCGGGAGTGTAGTGTTATTTTTATCGGAGGGTGGGATAACAATTTCAATTCTGACAGCTGGCACTTATTATGATAGAAAAAAATACTCTATAATATTTCAATAGTACTGAAAGACTTTGAACTTACTGCTAAAACAGGAAATGTTTTCTTGCATTCAATTCTTACCGGCTTCTATCAGCAGAAAAAGAAAAGTCTTACCAGCTTTCTACATCATACTCTGCATTTATATTAAAGCTTCATCATGTGATATTCCACACTTTACGTTTCCAGATTTTCTCTCAAGAAATGCAATGCCAAGATTTCTAGTATGAGAGATGAGTACGGTATGTTAAATTTTTTGATCGCTTCATCTAAAAGTTTAAGCCGTTAGAAAGAGTATATTATTTTTAAATTATTTAATTATATTATGTCTCAACATTATCTACTTTGTTTTCTTCAGGGTTACAGTGTGGCGGTTTCAAATAGATGTCTGCTAATACTTCTTGCAGCTCTGCTACTCGCACTGTTAATTGCGCTTGTGCTAAGGGCAATTATACGTTGTGTCGTACGACACAACGGGAGATTTCCCTTTGAATCTGCAGAAGCTGTAATTGCACGTTTGTCGTTGAATGGATTGGATAAAAGCGAGTTAAAAAAAATACCAGTGATAGTTTACGAGCAAGAATTGAAGATGATTTCTGTCATTGATGATTGTCCAATATGCCTCGGAGAATTTCAACAAGGAGAAAAATTGAGGATTTTGCCAAGATGTAATCATGGTTTTCATGTTAAATGTATAGACAAATGGTTTTTATCGCATTCATCATGTCCAACTTGCAGGCAAATATTATTTCTAGCTTAAATAAGTACAAAAGAAATTTTTACATTGCCACTGAAATGTTCCTGTTGTACGTAGTAAGAGATTACCTGCTTTATTATTCAGGTATTATTTTTTTCAAGTCTTGGACAGTGATTTGTAATTATCTTTTAGGTGATATAATATTGTTGTAAAAATATATATAGTACTATTTTAAGTTTCCGTATAAAGAAGTTAAATCCTTGATATAAGCCTTGTTCTACGACAGAGGAAACTTTCCAGGCTCCTTTCTTCTCATTATTCTTGTGGCATCAAGAGATTACACTGATAAGTGACGGAAATAGGATTTTCATCGAGGCGATTCAAAGAATTTAAAAAGAAAACACATAAAGAAATATATATATATTGTATAATTTTCAAGCAAAATGGATTCATCCAAACTCCTTCTTGTTTGACCAAAAAGTATAACTTTCGGTTAAACCTTTATATTTATGTAATAATGGATTAAACCTAGTTAATAATAATATTCCTAAACGTAGATCTTGAAATACGGATAATATGGGGCTGATCTAGTGGGGGATTAATGATATCATGCATTAAATATTCCAAAAGTATGAGCAATAATGGAGAAGTAACTATCAATAAATAACAATAAATGACATTTAAGTAAATAGAAGGAATGATTCACCCAATAATGAATGAGTTAGATGATTGTTCCTCCTGACAATGATGCGTGACAGATAAATCCTAGAATGTTCGAACTATTCTCGGATCTGATGGAAAAGTATCAAATAACATGAACAAGAATGTTGATAAAAAGGTAATGTATGTATCTTTGCTTTAGAGAGAGAATCTTCTTCTGAAAAGTGTTCTTATCAAGTTAATATTACATGTCTATCTTCCTTATCTTTTTTCCCTTATTTATTAGAGACATATCTCTAACAAACCCTAATAGTACAAGTGCAGAGAATATTCACTAGAATATTCTCTTTAATATCCTATTTCAAAAACTAGCCGCTATTGTTCTGTCAACGGTGCTCAACCTCGGTCATTGTTGATATCTCGATCACGAATCTCGCTGCTCCCTGGCCGACCTCAACTGACTCTTTCCTTATTACTATATTACCTTAAATATTCTAGGGCAGATTTTGACCTATACAGTTAGTCCCTCCGCTTATTGAGGCCGTCCTCAAGCGGGCTCGATGAGCGGATATTGTGTAACGTGGTCGAAGCATTTGGACGACCTGAATGAGTCGTGATGGTTGGGGCGAGTTGGCAGCATGTCCCTTTGTGAACCATATCTTCTGGGGTTGTATGTCCCACGTATCAGGATGATGTCATGGCGACAGGGGTCATTATGACGCGATTTCCTGATACATTGCTTCGTTTCGCGCGCGTCTTCTGATCGAATATGCCGCTTCGGTTATAGTTCCATGTAATGATAGATTAATTCCTTGGTTTCGACGCTTGAATTTTTATAAATAGGGGTGTGTGGGTAACGTTTCAATATTTATGACACTGTTGCATAAAACAACTATGTTTCTTCTTCTTCCCCCATTGTTGTATCTCTTCTTATCAAAATCCTTTCCCTCATTCTTCTTCCTCCATTGTCGCGTATCTTCTTACTGGTTTTAGTGATTCTCGCTGCTTCTAACACTTCCTTTCTTGAATATCCTCTCTTAACAACATGGCTAATATATCCTCTGGTTCCGGTATGTCAACTGACCTTGTCCCCATGGCGGTGCTTATACCCCCTCGCGCTGATGGTGTCTCTATCGCCGTTGAAGATGAGAATTTTTCCACAGTGGAGAAAATAATTCCTTGTAGCGAGAAAGTAAGGTCCGACTTTTCGAAGGCATCTGAGGGTGAGCCTGAAGTCTCGGAGTCAGCGATGAAAGAGGTCGATCTATATGAACTTAGGGCAAAGTTCAGCTTTCCTGCCCAAATCGATCTGGTCCCAGCAGGGCGCGATATGATACAAATCCACCGCCCCAGGTATTGCGCGTTCTATGCATACCCTTTCCAAGTTTCCTATACTCTTCCCCTTCTCCCGTTGGCGGAGGAATTTTGTTGCTACTATGGCGTTTGCGTGGCCTAACTTTCTCCATACATCTACAAGCTTATTAGAATGCTTACAAAGTTTGCGGAATTGGTCGGGGTCGAGGTCACACTCCACCATCTGATGCATCTCTTTGCCCCTAGCTTCTACATGGGGACGATGTTGCACCTTCGTCATCGAGGAAGTAAATGCCTGGTGGTGAAGGACAAGGCAAATCGTCAGTTCTGGCTCAATTACATTTTTGTCAGAACTGAAGACGCGGTGACCAATGCGAACGACCTCCCTAAGACTTGGAATTACACTCGTAAGTATCCATATATATATTTCTTATTTTTTTGTTGCTAAAGCACTTGATTTGTTTTGGTCGCCAATTCTGACATTTTATCCCTTCTATGTACAACCAAGACTACGCCCCTCCTTTGGTTGGGGATAATTCGAACTGGATTGGCCGGGTTCTGCCTCACATTGTGGGAATTCGTGAATGGCCGGGCTATCTCAAGAAGTTCGGGCTTGCTTCTTCCCTGGCCAGTGAGTTCATCTGTACAAATATTTGCTACCTCGACCTCATGGTCACTTGTTGCAGTTTATTCTTGGTAGTGATAACCTTCATTCTTTTTCGAAGTCTATTGCGATCATGACTGCAGCTAGGCCTGCCCGGTCATCTACTCATGTTCCATCTTCCAGCGCGGCCAGGTCTGCTCGGTCGTCGACCTCACCTTCTACTGCCTCAGCATCAGTTTCTTCTCTGCCTACGGACATATCGGCAGCAAAGCTTCTGACTTCCCCTTTGTATGGTTTAGTGGATGAGGAAGAGTCATCGCCGAGTGGTGGGACTTTAGTTCCCTGTAAGAGAAGATCGGTGGATGTCGGTGATGGGATCACTCGTGCTGTAGATTCAGTGAGGGGCAATTTCGTCATCTGTGAGACGGCGACAATAGTGCTCGAAGATGACATCGAGTCGTCATCTGAGATTTCGCCATCGGCTGAGGCAGTAGAGGGCGTGTCCCTTCCCGATGTCACGATGGAAGCTGAAGGGCCGTCTGTGAGAGTCTCTGATATTTTGCAGCAAGATGAACCATCGGCCTCGCAACCAGTTGGCGGTCCTTCTTCGCTGGTCGACAGGAAAGGAAAAAACATTGCCAAGGATGTCTACGAGACGGGCTCTGATATTGATGTCGATGAGGTGATGATGATGAGGGAGAGTTTTACCCGACTTGAAGTAAGACTAGAGGGGTCCACGCGGACCATTGCGATCCCCATGGATAGAGATTTTTTGGTTAATACGGAGAATGTGGTTCCTTCCCTTGGTCCTCTCTGTTCTGACGTGGAGGGTAAAACCTTTGAAAAGCTAGATGACGCTACCTTATCAAGGAGCATAGCCGGCCTCGCTCCCAGGGTAAGCTTCTCGACTTCTTCCGTTTTTTGTTTGTCAAGTTCAACATTTAGGCTTCGTCCTTATTCCCCATTTTCTTTGTCTTTATTTTTCAAACCGTAATTTTGGAGATTGAAAGAGCCCGAAGAGAGGAGAGGCGTAAGACTATTTTTCTGAAAATGTAGCGAAAATACCGCGAATACCGTGGCAAGCACCGCGAGATTTGTAGGCGGTTTGGTGAGAGCGGAAATTTCCAAACTCTCTGAGACGAACTGAAGGAAAAGGATGTCAAGATGGTAAGGGTCATCGAAAAATGTAGCGTTCTTGAGGGGGCGCTAAGAGATAAAGAAGAGGAGCTTGAGGTTAATAGGGGGGTCGAAGCCTAATGCGGCGATCTCCAAGCCCAGGTGGTCTTGTTACGCGCCGAGCTCGAGGATTGTGAATTCATAACGGACGCTTTAAGTGGCGAGGTCGCCGAGAAGGTAGCAAATCTCGAGAAGGCGGAGTTAGCTCGGTCGGGGGCTATGAGGAAGGCAGAGGCTTTGGAGATCATAATCCGTGTTCTTCGTTCAGAGCGAGAGAGTTCCTTGGAGACGGCCAGGCTCAAAGAAGAGCGACTTGATGAACAGATTGGAGAATTAGAGAAAGAGGCTTCTAGCCTTTGTGATCGAGTCACCACTCTCTAGGCCGAGAAGACACAATTATTGACTCGGCCTTCCTCTTCCCGTGCTTTTAGTTTCCTTGATGTTACTCGAGATTTGTACGAGGAGTGGATTCACGCCGAGGCCCAGTTGGATATATTTAGAGACCCGATGAGGGTAGGAACCATTTTAGAAGCCTTCTTCGAGGATGCTCATGTTAAGGCACATATAGCTCGGGTTGCTTGCGGCTATGATCCTGCTACACTGGAGGCTGGTGATGACAAGGAGAATGAGGGCGTGGATCAAATTGAAGAGGATGCCTGGTATGAGGACGAGTATCTTGATGGCGATGGTGATGGTGAAGTAGCAGATGGGGATGACCTAGGCGATCAGGCCGATGACGCTGTTGAGCCAGGCGGCGATTAGTAACTTTTCTTTACCTTCTTTTTGTTCTGCCGCAGACTTCTGCGTTTTTTGTGGGCGTCTTTTCTGTCCTTTGTAAAAACTATTCTAAGTATGAAATACCAGTTTTGTTATTTGTACCTGATTCTTTTTTCTTCTGTTCGAGTTTGTATGCTTTTTGATTTTATTACTTGGTTGCCTTGGTTTCCTTAGTCGTAATAACTTAGCTTGAGTAGGGTCGAACAAGGTCGAAACAAAACCTAAGTTTGATCATGGCCGAGGGCCAGTAGATGTTAGTTCAAACGAGGTCGAACATATCGTATGTTTATTTATGGCTGAGGGACGATTAAGTGTTGATTCGAACTAGGTCGAGTATAACCTATACTGTAACACCTCAGAAAATTTTGAAGTACTTAAGCGCTATTAAGAAAATTAATGTGCTCTAATTATATTATTTTGTTTGCAGACGAGGACTATTAATATGATGGATATCAATTGGATATGATAATAAGTGTACGAGGCATATTATAAGTGATGTGGGGTCTAAGGAGATTCCCTAAGTCTAAGTCAAGTTGGAAATTATATGATAGACTAAAATTCCAAATGAGTACGCACAAGACCAAACTTTGGACGAGCATATATACATATATACTAGGAGTTATGTAATTAGAAACCTATCCAATGAAAGTTGTTCGAGTCTAGTTTCTAACGCTTCAAACTGTTCGTCATTTGGATACTCCTACAAGAAGTTATGACAAAATTACTAAAGGCTGGAAGAATGTGATTCTGCGGTCAGATGTGCGACCACAGAATCATTATGTGACTGCAGAATCATTATGCGATCGCAAAACAGATTCTGCGACCGCAAAATGGTCGCATACCTGACCATTGCAGCCCAGTTTTGGGCATCGATTTTGCGGTCCATTGTGCGACCCCGCATACCCATTGTGCGGTCCATTGTGCGATCCATTGTGCGACCGCATACCTGAGTTCGGGGGGTCCATTTTCCTATTTTCATAACCCAACCCCATTTTGATAAATAGGCTTTGGGGCTTATTTTGGGGCAATTATCTGATGATTTTAAAGAGAAGTGAGAGTGTTTTAGAGAGAGGAAGAAGCTCAATTGCTTTGTTCATCAAGATCTTGTCCAAGCTTTGAAATCCAACAAGGAAATCTCACAAGTTCTTCATCTAAGAGGTAAGGTTCCATATCCTAGTTTTCAATTTCGAATTTGGGTGGAAGATGGTTGATTAGGAGTATGATTCTTGGGTATGAGAGTATTATTTATACATGCATGTACCAATAAGGTTTGTGGGAATATTGTTGAGCTTAAATAAGTAAAGATTGGGTTGTAGAATGAAGGAAATCTTGTAGCCAAATTTGCACACCTAGTGTTTGATAAAATGCTCAGATGAGCTGAAACCATGAATATCTTCCTAATTTGTGTTCAATTTTGTTATGTCTCAAAATAGATTGGGATTGCTAGAATTTTCGGAATGTTGTAGTAATTTAAGGAAAGCTCAAATCGTAGTATGTTGGTTATACTTCTTTCCTAGAATTGAATCCCATGACGTTCTTGTAAGTCCCGAGTTATTCTTTATAAATCAACTATTCCGAATAAACTTTGTGTTGAAAGGTATATGTTCAAAATGTGTTTCGGATGCTCTTATCATATGATGTTATCCTTCGGGAATGTGTTCAAAGTATGAGTTGGGTATAAAAATGTTATGACTCCAAGTAGTGTTTCAAGTGAAGGCTATTATGCCAAATTGTGTAAGAAGTCTCAATATGCTTAAGACTCTTAATTGCTCATAGGTGTACTAAAAGTCGTGATTAGAGATTCTTTGTTGTCCATAATCTATAAAGTTGCTTGAAAGTGAAGGCTATTATGCCAAATTGTGTAAGAAGTCTCAATGTGCTTAAGACTCTTAATTGCTCATAAGTGTACTAAAAGTCGTGATTAGAGATTATTTGTTGTCGATAATCTATAAAGTTGCTTGAAAGTGAAAGTAGTGAGTTGGGGTTATAAAGTGTAGACGTCGTGCCAAGAATGAAAATTATACTTATGGCCAATAGCGCCAATGAAATGAAATGATATGAGAAATATTATGAAATGAGCCTTGATTCAACTATTCCAAATTGACTCCGAAAAATATAATTATCCAAAAGCTTATGTACTCAAGTCATGTCCAAATGTGGTTGTTCTAACTAAAGCTATTCTTGGTAGGTATTTCCAATAGGTTTTGAGTTCTCACATATTCATAAGTCGAAATTGTGTATTGCCCTTTTTGGGGAAAGGTATTTTAAGAGTATTATATATGATGATGTTTATGATGATAATCCTTGAAAGTAAAGAAATAAAAGTGCGGAATATGATATACGGACAAAGTGCCATAAATGAAGAATAATATGTATGGCCAAGGGAGCCAATAAAATAATGATGTTGTAAGTAGTTGAAAGTAATTGTGAAGTGATGGTATGAACATGAAATGTGGCCGTTTGCCAAAATGAGAATTTTGAGGTGTTGTATGTCAGGTGTTATATGTCCCTATGGTTTCAATCATAGTATGTATGCTACTAAAATAATTAATGTAAATGACTTCGACGTTAAGTCCCCAAGAGCCATAAACTTAGCTAATGACCTCAAGATGTCAAGTGAGTGAATAACGGGATGAAAAAGAGATGTCATATGCTAAATGATGATGAACCTTAAGAGAAGAAATTGGGCCCATGTGCCATTGAAATCGATTTATTGATTTACCATGCATGTGCTAATGTAATGGGTTGTGTTTCTTCATGATGAGCATGAACATGAAGTATTCAAATGATATGAGAAATTACGACCTTAAATGTAATGACAAACAATGTTGCCTTGAGTTTATATATGGTATTGTGATTGGGATTACACCTCCACCCACATATATTGGGGTGAGGAAGAAATACCGCTTTGTGTAGGGATTGTGATATTGTGATACACCTCCACCCGCATATATTGGAGTGAGACGACAAGGCCGCTTTATGTAGGTATTGTGGTATTGTGATACACCTCCACCCGCATATATTGGGGTGAGGCGGCAGGACCGCTTTGTGTAGGGATTGTGGTATTGTGATACACCTTCACCCGCATATATTGGGGTGAGGCGGCAGGGCCGCTTTATGTAGGGATTGTGGTAATGTGATACATATTTACCCGCATATATTGGGGTGAGGCGGCATGGCCGCTTTGTGTAGGGATTGTGGTATTGTGATATACCTCCACCCGCATATATTGGGGTGAGGCGGCAGGGCCGCTTTGTGTAGGGATTGTGTTATTGTGATACACCTCCACCTACATATATTGGGGTGAGGCGGCAAGGCCGCTTTGTGTAAAGATTGTGGTATCGTGATACACCTCCACCCGCATATGTTAGGGTGAGACAGCTTGGCCTATTTGTGTGAAGGTGGTTATAGAGGATCCCTGACTTAATATCTATAAATTTTAAAGGAAGTTCTTAATAAATTTGCTTGACGTTGATGGCTATCTAAGCCCTTTTACAGTTACCATGATTCATCATATTCATGTTGTATTTCCAAGCCCTTGAATAGGTGTATTTGTATTGTGTAAGTAAACATTGTGAACGGTCTATGAAACACACATGTGTATTGTATAGGTGATACTGTGAACTAGGGGTGTACGTGAGGCGGTTTGGTTCGGTTTTTTATTAAACCATAATCAAACCAACTATGTCGGTTTACTAAATTTATAATCAAATCAAACCAAAATAAACTCGGTTTTTTCGGTTTCGGTTTCGGTTTCTGTCGATTTTTTCAGTTTCCTCGATTTTTCGGTTTATATTCGATTTTCCTTTTTAGTTATATTATGCTTGAAAAAGAGATCAAATAATCACCAATTGTCCGCATGATTACTATTCATGAAAATAATATATGAGAAATAGCAATTATTTGTATGAATCATAATTCCAAGACCTTCCATAATAGAAAATGACAGCAAACATGTGATAAACCAAAAGCTACAACCCAACTTATAGTTCCACAAAAAATATTAAGTTAATTAAAGTTGGCCAAGATAAAAGTTAGAAATAAGCAGCAAGCAGCCAAGCACCATGAATAGGTTGACACTATTTTGTTTAACTGAAATTCTGAACTAATCAATATTCAAAGGGTCACCTGGACATTCTGGAAAAAAAAAACGGTTACATGTTAAACAATATAAAGATAGAATCAAATTCATTACGAATTAAATATATAAAATTACCTTCTTCAACTTTCTCAATTTTCTTAATTTCTTCTAGATAGTCTTGAAGCTTGCATTCCTTAGGTGACTTTATCCATTGTTGAGTGCAAATAAGAGCTTCTACCGTCTTTGATGATAAAGAACTTCGGTAAGAATCGAGACTTCGACCACCGGTACTGAAAGCTGACTCGGATGCAACAGTAGAAATAGGAATTGAAAGAACATCCCTTGCCATTTTTGAAAGAATTGGATATTTACTAGATGAAGCTTTCCACCAAGCCAAGATATTTAAATTCTTGGTCTTCTCCACATTATCCGTCAAGTATTTCTCAAGCTCAGATTTTTTCTCAACATCTCCCTCATCTTCCAAATGTTTCGCCCAACGAGATAGCAAAATATCACCAATTTCACTCACCATACTAGTTTCACCTCCAGAATTGTCATTAAAAGATTCAGAGAAAGAATTATTGTAAAGATCATAAAAACGAGTCAAAGCACCTGTCACCTGATCTGATTTCAATTTTCCCACCAAAGGATTATATGATATACTAAGAATGAAGTTCACATACTTTATCTTATATCTGAGATCCAACACAACAACAATGAACAATAACATGTTTAAATTATCAAACTTACCCCAGTATTTATCAAACTTTCCTTTCATCCTGTTAGCCATATCAATCAAAATAAGATCTTCACTGTAAGAATACTTTATAATAGCATTTCGAACATTAAAACATTCATGGAAGAATGCAATCGAAGTAACATATAAGCTTCCTGAAAATTTTAAAGTGTAAAATATATTAAGGAACATGATAAAAGCTTTCACAATCTTCCAATCATCAGCAGATGGATGTCCTTTTGTTACCTCTCGACAATACTTTTGGTACTTATGGTCATCCACGTACATTCTTGTAAAGGCCTTTTCAAATTTCACAGTTGTATCTAACATTGTATATGTAGAGTTCCACCTAGTCTCAACATCAAGACTCAAAAGACCATGATTGTCTATCTTAACTTTCTCAACATGTGACTTGAAAGAAGCAAACCTTGAAGAGGAAGACTTGACATATTTTACCGCATTTCTAATACAATAAATGGGCTCAATTTGTTCATCTAACCCATTTTTTACAATCGAGTTCAAAATATGTGCATTACATCTAAGATGTAAAAACTTATTTCCCAATATTACTCCTTTCCAGTCATCAATACGTGCCTTCAAATGTTTAATACCAGCATCATTCGCACTTGCATTATCTAGCGTCGCCGTAAACAAGTTCTCAATACCCCACTCTAACATACAAGCTTCAATACCCTTAGCAATAGTCTCTCCCTTGTGATCTGGTGTTTGGAAAAAGTTAAGTATCTTCTTTTGTATATTTCATTCATCATCAATCTAATGGGCGGTGACAACCATATAAGTAAAATTTTGGAGTGATGACCATGTATCACTAGTAAGACATACGTGTTGGTTCTTGATAAGTTTTTTGAGTTTTTCTTTCTCCTCTTGATAAATCTTCAAACAATCTCTAGCCACAGTTACAAGAGAAGGTAATTCAAAATTAGGCAAAGCCTTAGCTATTAACCTTTTAAATCTTTCTCCCTCAACAACTTTAAATGGTTGCTCGTCAATAATAACAAATTCGGCAATTGCCCTCCTAATATCCTCCACATTATACACCACCCTTTCAATAGAACTTTTACCAGTTTATTGTCCCCCTTCTTGGATAGGTGTAAGTTTCAATGTAGATTGCTTCCTATCAACAAATCTAAAGGGAGATTTAAGACACATCAAATTTAAATGATTCCACAAAGTAGAATTTCCATTAGTCTTGGTCTCGGAAGAAAAGTGCTTTACACAATAATTGCATTTTGCTCTACGTTTGCCTCCTTTATCAATAAATTTTGTAAAGTAATTCCAAATCTCAAATGTTTCTCTTCCAGTATTACCAGGCTTAGAATCGGGATCTGAAGGATTTGTCCTTTTTTGCTTTTGAGGAGGAGTGCGTGTATGAGGAGTGATTTTACCTTTCTTTTGAGGTGCCACCGACACAATCAGAGGATCATTGATAATCATCTCCACATCTATTCTAGTGGTAGTTTTCATCTAGAAAGAGAGTCTCTACACATAATAAAACATTCGAATTACTTACTGAAATTTAAAGAAAAATAAATGAGAAAAAAGAGAAGTTCGGAAGCTTCTCAAATTCAGGTTACTTCTTAGAGAACCTTTAACATTAAGCAGTGATTTCATCACAAATGTAAGTGCAATATTGGAGTGAAAGAACACAACTCGTAATATCAAATTTCAGGACCAACAATCTAAGATAACAATTATACCCAAATTTAAAGAGACAAAATAACATAATTGGTTTAATCAAATACTTTAGCTTACCAAATTGTATTGGAGTAGTAAGACTAATATGTAATTACAAACTTGAACAGTGGCTCGAAATTGCAAAGAAGGAAGCTCGTCGTGAAGTGGATGGAAGGGTTTTTACTATTTGGGGTTCTTTGACTTTGGAATTGGAAGATAGGAAAGATACGGAAGAATGAAGACAAGGAATAACCTATTTTATTGTCTTTTCTTATTGGGTTTTAGTTTGGGCTTCAAATTTAGGTTGTGTAGTTAGAACTTAGAATCTATTAAGTGGATAGTGAATTTACAAGCCCACAAATAAATAATATCTCAAGACATTGAAAACTATAAAATAATTTAGAAAATACTTACAAATTAGATTTTAATGATTATTTTTTATGTATAAATTTATATATATATTATGTCGGTTTAATTTAGATTCGGTTTGACTTTTTTTTTTGTTAATACCAAACCAAACCAAGAATGATCGGTTTTTTATTTTCCAACACCAAACCAACCAAACCAAACCACAAGTCGATTTTTTTCTTTGGTTTGACTTGGTTCGTCGGTTCGGTTTGGCTTGATGGTTTGGCTTGTACACCCCTATTGTGAACGGTCTATGAGACGCATAGGTGTATAATATGATATGTGAACACTAAGGACGGTCTATGAAATGTATATGTGTAAACTAAGGGAGGAAGGTGCCACTTTCATTGGCCTTGTTTGTACATGTTGTTACAATTACATTATATTATGTATTCCACATATAGTTCATATGGCTCAGTTGATCCTAAACGAAGTTTAAAATGATGTAAGCATAACGAGACTTGAAATGTGATTTTATGGGATGTTTCGTAGTTTCTTGATGTACTTTATTTGCCTCTTATTTGAGTTATCGTATTTTCATATGTTGTTTTGACTGTCTTACATACGAGTACTATTCCATATGTACTCACGTCCCTTTTTACGGGGGCGCTGCATCTTTTAATGGATGCAGGTGTACTTCTACAAGACGGTATGTATATTTGATAGGGATCTTCTTCACTACTCAGCTTATGGTGAGCTCGCTACAGTTCTAGTGGGTGTTTGGGTCTAGTTAATTTTATGTATATAGGTATCTATTGTCATAGAAGTTCCATGTACATTGTGGGTTATGTACTTAAAGTTTTGAGTTTTGTCATATATCTATGTTCACAATATTTACAAATATTTATAAAGCTATGTACCCATCGTGAGGAGAATTTTAGGCCATTGAGCCAAATGTATTCAATATGAAAGTCAAGATCTAATTATGTTATGGTAAATCATACATGAGTAATGATGGGAGGTTAATATAAAATAGGTTTGCTCGACTGGGTTTACTCGGTTGAGCGTCGGTCGCGCTCCTCGAGTTCGGGGCGTGACATATAATTAGTTATGGTTAAGGGCCGATTAGGTGTTGATTCAAACGAGGTCGAATATAACCTATGGTTGATTATGGCCGAGGGCCGATTAGGTGTTGATTCGGACGAGGTCGAATATAACCTATACTTAGTTATGGCCAAGGGCCGGTTAGGTGTTGATTCGAACGAGGTCGAATATAACCTATGCTTGATTATGGCCGAAGGCCGTTTAGGTGTTGATTCGAACAAAGTCGAATATCACCTATGTTTGATTATGGTCGAGGGCCGATTAGGTGTTGATTCGAACGAGGTCGAATATCACATATGCTTGATTATGGCCGAGGGCCTGTTAGATGTTGATTCGAACGAGGTTGAATATAACCCTCATCTATCTCACCGTGTCTGAAGTAGCTGTGAGCGTGGTCCTGGTCTGAGAAAATAAAGGTACGCAATCTCACATCTATTACATTAGCAAAACACTAGTCGACGCCGAGACAAGAAACCTACATCTCAAAAAACTGGCTCTAGCCTTAGTCGTAGCTTCACGAAAGCTTATACCATATTTCCAATGCCACCCCATCTCGGTCGTCACGGCTTTCCCCGTAAGAAGCATTTTGCATAAACCCGAGTTGTCGGGAAGGTTGGCCAAATGGGCCATCGAATTGAGCGAGCACGATATAACATATTGGCCGCGAATGACGATAACGTCGCAGGTCCGCGTAGACTTCGTCACCGACTTCAGTGTAAAAATAATGCCCGAAGTCGAAAAAAAGTCATCCACGCTTCTCCCCAAACACAATACCTCTAGGTCCTATACATTGATAGCGCGTCTAATGTGTCAAGGTCTGGGCTGGGACTCGTACTTGAAGTCCCAACAGGCGAAGCGCAGTCCATAAGATACCCGGACATGACTAACAACGAGGCCGAGTATGAGGCCATAATTGTAGGATTAAGACTAACACTCAAATATGGGGCGAATCGGCTAAGATTGCGCTGCGATTCTCAACTTATGGTCAACCAAGTCATAGGGACTTTCCAAATCAAGGAACAAGGTTACAAAAGTATCAGACCAAAATCTGCAAGCTACTACCCAAGTTCAACGAATGTCAACTCGACCAAATCCCTGGAGTACAGAATACAGAGGAGGACTGTATCGCCAAATTAGCCGCAGCCACCAAAAACATTACAATCGGAGAAAGAAATGTGGTCCACCTCCTCAACTCATCGATAGATCAAATTGAGGTAAGAACCATAAACCTGACTTGGGACTGGCGCAACTATATTGTTACATATTTGCAAGATGGCATACTCCCACATGATAAAAAAATGCCAAGAAGTTGGGAATGCAAGCACCCAGATATAACATCATTCATAATGACTTGTACAAGAGAACGTATGGCGGCCCTCTAGCGAAATGCTTAGGCCCAAATCAAATGCGGTGCGTCCTTGAAGAAGTACACGAAGGTCACTGCGGAGCTCACTCCGGCAATCGAGCTTTGGTCAGATGCCTCATACGGGCAGGGTATTACTGGCCCACCATGAAAAAGGAGGTCGCGGATTTCATGAAAAAATGCGAGTAATGCCAGAAGTATGCCCCCGTGATTTACCAAGCATGCGAACACCTACACTCAGTGACTTCCCCTTGGTCGTTCATCAAATGGGGAATGGACATCGTGGGTCCCTTCCCGACAGGATGAGGTAACGTACGATTTCTTTTGGTTTTAACTGAATATTTCTCAAAATCTAGAAGCAGGAGAATTTGCCCAAATACGCGAACAAGAAGTGATTGCCTTCATATGGAAAAATATTATATGTCGTTTCGGTCTCCCCAGAGAGATCAGCTGCGACAACGGACCCCAGTTTGCGGGAAAAAAAGTCGCTGAGATTTTTGAGAAAATGGTACATTAAAAGAATACTCTCAACGCCATACCACCCCGCGGGCAACGGGCAAGCGGAATCCTCCAATAAGTTGATACTGAATATCTTGACGAAGAAACTCGAGGATGCCAAAGGATTGTGGTCGAAAATATTACCCGAATTACTCTAGGCTTACCGAACAACGTTAAAGACAAGCACAACAAAGATGCCATAATCACTACTCTATGGGACTGATGTAGTAATACCGGTCGAGGTTGGGGAGCCCAACCTAAGATACTCCCACAAAAGCAGACCCCGGAATGATGGCAACAGAAGGCAGGAGCTCGACGAAGTCGAGGAACGAAAGGATATGGCCTACGTAAGAATGGTCGCCCAAAAGAAACAAGCAGAACGCTATTATAACAAAAAGGAAAAGATCATGCCACTCAAAGTCGGGGATTATGTGCTTAAAGCTAAAACACAAGCAAGCAAAGACCCACGGGAAGGCAAACTAGGAACAAATTGGGACGGCCCGTACAAAATCACGACAACAATGAACAAAGGGTCATTCCAACTAGAAACAATGGAAGGAAAGTGACTACCAAACAACTGGAATATTACACAGCTTCCCCAAAGTCGTACTCTTTTTTCCCTCACTTGATTTTTGTCCCAATTGAGTTTTCTCGGGGAGGTTTTTAACGAGGCGATAAAGGGGACACTTCAGGATTGAAGTGCGCACAGGACGGCTAGTTCATTTCTCGACCTCTCAATATATCTCCAGGTCGACCAATGAAGGGACTAGATAGACTGGGACTGAAATGCAAGCCAACGCCCGAAAAATATGTAAATTTCTCCAAATGTATGAACAAAGCACAAATGCATGAAGTTTATTTCTATTTTCTCCAAATGTACAACCAAAGCAACGTTGCCTTAAAATCATACCGCCGACAAAGGAAACACCTAACCGGCCCTCGGCTATAATCAAGCATAGGGATGTCCTAGTTCTAGTTTGGAAAGCAACAGTGGAGATGACATGTACACCTTCAACTCTTTCAAGGCTTGGACGTACTTAGGGGTCCATTGGAGGCCGTTATCCTTTTTGAGTACGCCGAAGAACTTATGGCACCTATCAGAGGATCGCGAAATCAACCTTGAAAGGGCAGCGATACGGCCAGTCAACCTCTGAACTAGTTTTTTGGTGGCCAAGTGCTCTGGTATCCCTTAGATGGCCTTGATTTGGTCTGGATTGACCTTGATACCTCGTTGTAACACTAGGAAACCCAAGGATTTTCTTGAGGCCACGCTGAATGCACATCTTTCGGGGTTCAGATTCATTCTGCATTGCCTGAGTATACCGAAGGATTCTCTCAAGTGGTCGATGTGATCTTCTTTTCTTTTGGAGCATGTCGTCTATGTAGACTTCCATCATTTTATCGAGTTGGTCTTTTAACATCATCGTCACCAACCTTTGATAAGTTTCCCCTGCATTTTCAACCCGAAGGGCATGACCCTGTAGCAGTACGTCCCCTGGTGGGTGATGAAGGTGGTTTTTTCCTGATCCTCTTCCTCCATGAGGATCTAATTATAGTCCGAGTAGGCATCCAAGAATCTTAAAAGTTCATGCCCGGCCGTTGCGTCGATGATTTGGTCGATATAAGTCAATGGAAATGAATTCTTGGGGCAATCCTTGTTCAGGTCAGTGAAATATATGCATATCCGCCATTTGTCGTTCTTCTTTTTCACCATGATCATGTTGGTGACCCATTGGGAGTACTTCGACTTTTTGACGGAGCTATTTTCCAACTAGTTTTCCACTTCTTCGCGTACTGCATCATTAATTGCGGAGTTGAACTTACGCCTAACTTGCCTCACCGGGGGTTGGAATGGATCGACGTTCAATTTTTGCGTGACGATCTCCTTTAGGATACCTAGCATATCTGCATGGCTAAAAGCAAACAAGTCCGCATTAGCAGTTAAAAATTCACGAAACTTACCCGGTTCTTGAAGTTTACAGCCGATGTAAGATTTCTTGCTGTGGTCGTTGCTGTCTACCTAAACGGGGTAGAGCTTCTCTATGGTTTATCCTTCGGCCTCAACCATATCAGGGTCTCTGATGACGTCCTCGCTGTCATCGCACATCGACCTCGACCCTGTTGATTGCTATGCCTTTTTTTCTTTATCCTTGGTATGTTGGGTGGCCGTACAGTCTAAGGCGATGCGGTAGCATTCCTGGGACGTGCGTTGTTCCCCTTGTATACTAAATATTCCCCATGGAGTTGGGAATTTGATGACTTGGTACAAGCTGGAGGGGATGGCTCTCATGGTGTGTATCCATAGCCCTATTATGGCGTTGTATTCTGTGTCCTGGTCCATGATATGGAATATGGTTTCCAGAGTGACGCCACCTTCTAGGACGGGGAGTGTGATCTCGCCGGATGTTTGCTCAACTGTATTGTTAAAGCCTGTTAGTGTGATGCAGTGCGGCACTATCTTATCCTCGAGTTTCATTTGTGCAAGCACTCGAGGGTGGATAATGCATGTGCCGCTCCCATCGTCTACCATAATGCGCATCACATCGGTATCTAAAATTCGTAAAATGATAACAAGAACATCATAGTGAGGGAGAACCAAACCGTTGGTATCTGACTTATCGAAGATGATACTTTCTTCGAGTTCGTCATACC
This sequence comes from Nicotiana tabacum, assembly GCF_000715075.1. Lineage (NCBI taxonomy): Eukaryota > Viridiplantae > Streptophyta > Magnoliopsida > Solanales > Solanaceae > Nicotiana > Nicotiana tabacum. The sequence goes on along the minus strand of NC_134101.1, from coordinate 9,795,368 downwards.
ATTCGTAGGTGATCGACCGTTTGAGCTTGTGGGTTGTGGTGAACTTCACGTTGTTGATAGAAGCGTTGTCCCCTCCACCGATGATCATGTGGATGGTGTGGGCCGGCGAGGGTTGTTTCAGCGGCCCTTGATGTTTTCACGTCCTCTGGCAAAGTTGGTCCTTCCCCGATCGCTCATTGATTCTTTGTAGTGTCCATGTCGTAGCATGTTTACGACCTCCTGTCTTAGGGCGATGTAATCTTAGGTTTTGTGTCCTCGCTCTTGATGGAAATTGCAGAGGGCGTCTGATTTTCTGGTCTGACCTCATCTTTTGCGGCCACTTCACCTTCGGTCCGAGCTTCTCCAAGGCGTAGACTATTTCTGTAGGTGACACACAAAAATTGTGAGCGGATAGAAAATGGGGCATACCTCTCTCGTTTCGATGAATCCTTATTCTTGATTGGGGTGGGCCCTCTTCAAGGCGGGAAAAGGATGCAACAGTGCTTTCTTCGATCTTTCCTGGATTTTGCCTGCACTGAGTTAGTTGATGGGTCGGCCCATTGAGGTCGTCCTCGTCTGCTCGGACTTCGACGCAATATGCGTTATGTATTTCGTCCTAAGTCGTTTGGGGGGGGAGGGTACCTCATAAGCCGACTTAATAACTTTCTCGTTGCCCTTGAACCATTTCTACTCAGCCTGTTCTGGAAAGATGTGATAACCATCCCTTTCGATACATTCGGTAAGGTCATTCTTACTCGGTTGAATCGGGCGAGGAAGTCCCTTAATCCCTCTCCCGGTGACTGTTTGATAGCGAATATGTCGTTTACTCTCGCCTTGCCTTTTTGTCCCCAGCATGGACAGTTACGAACTTGTCGGCCATTTCTTCGAATGTTTCAATGGAACGCGCGGGCAGCTGTGAATACCATGTTAATGCTCCTCCAATGAGGGTCTCGCCAAATTTTTTCAACAAAATGGAGGATACTTGTTCCTTGGTGAGGTCACTGCCTTTCACGGCGGTGACGTAGTAGGTCACATGGTCTTCAGGGTCGGTCGTGCCATCATATATTTTCAGATAAGGCGGCATCTTAAAGGTCTTTGGTATGGCATGTGGGGCGGCATCATCACTGTACGGCTGCTCGACGAACCGTCTGCCATCTCTCTTAGGAAAGAGCTTAGGGGCACCCGGTATCTTATCGACCCTCTATTTGTGTTCTTTCATTTGATCTCGAAGCATTTTGTTCTCATTTTTCATTTCTTCCATTTTTTTCAAAATGGTTGTGAGAGTGTCGCCACTTGTATTATTAACGACATTGTGAGTAATACATGTTGTTGGAGGATGAGGAGGAGGAAGTTGATCATGTTGCTCGTTTGTTGGTGGTATAACGCAAGTCTAGGGGTGACCCGCCTCGCCTGGGGGAGGCATTAGGCGTTGCGTCCCCGTCCACTGCTTCAGAACTCTCATTGATGATGCTCGTGAGGTTGGTTGGGAGGTCGCTCATTATTTTCATTCTTTCTTCTCGGTTACCTGCCATATTAGATCTGTGTATATAAAGAAAAAAGGGGATCTTGTTCTTGGTCCTTCCTTTTTTTTTTACGTTAGCAATCCGTGTTAGTTGTAGATCTTAGAGGAAACTAAAAATTTAACTAGGAAATCCCCACAGACGGCGTCAAATCGTTTGACTAAAAAGTATAACTTTCGGTTAAACCTTTATATTTATGTAATGATGGATTAAACCTAGTTAATAATAATATTCCTAAACGTGGATCTTAAAAATACGGATAATATGGGGCTGATCCAGTGGGGGATTAATGATATCATGCATTAAATATTCTAAAAGTATGAGCAATAATGGAGAAGTAACTAGCAATAAATAATAATAAATGGCATTTAAGTAAATAGAAGGAATGATTTATCCAATAATGAATGAGTTAGATGATTGTTCCTCCTGACAATGATGTGTGAAAGATAAATCCTAGAATGTTCGAACTATTCTCGGATCTGATGAAAAAGTATCAAATAACATGAACAAGAATGTTGATAAAAAGGTAATGTTTGTATCTTTGCTAGAGAGAGAATCTTCTTCTAAAAAGTGTTCTTATCAAGTGAATATTACATGCCTTTCTTCCTTATCTTTTTTCTTTATTTATTAGAGACATATCTCTAACAAACCTTAATAGTACAACTGCAGAAAATATTCAATAGAATATTCTGTTTAATATCCTATTTTTAAAACTAGATGTTACTGTTCTGTCAACGGTGCTCGACCTCGGTCATTGTTGATATCTCGACTACGAATCTCGCTACTCCATGTCCGGCCTCGACTGACTCTTTCCTTATTGACATATTACCCTAAATATTCTAGGGCAGATTTTGACCAATACACTTCTGTCCACTAGCTTTGCAGATTTTGACCAATACACTTGCTGCATATTTTTTCAATTCATTAATTAGTTGCAAATGGAGAGGTTGAATTTCGCTTCTTACGTATTGTGGTGAACCTACTAGTCCTAGGAGTACTTGCCTATCTTAGGTATTGACTGTGTGGTGCAATTGGAAAACTTCATAGAATTATCCTTGTTTACTTTGATGGTTGCAATAGCTTTGTCCAATATAGTTATATTGTATAAATATGATAAGAATAAATTTTGTATACATATATTTAAAATTTTGAATTCCCTTAACATAAGAGAAATACAGTTCGAAATCCACGTGTAACATTTTTGAATTCCCTTATTAGAATCCTAGCTTTGTCGGTGCTTGAAATGGACTCAACAGTACCACGTATTTCGGAAATATGCTTCTTCATGAGTATTAAATTGTATATATTAAACATAAATTGACTTAATGTTTTCGTGCAGTAGGATTAATTAGACTGATTTGACATGCTAAGTGCTAAAGTTCCTGTAAATAATTAAGTGCATACATACTGTTCTTTCAATATCATTTTTGTGGTGAGGCGACGTGCAATTTTATTGGTAGAAGTTGAGAATTGAACCCCATCTAATGATAGGTTCTATGACTATTGAACCCCATCTAGTATTTGATTTGGTTCGATTTTGATTTGGTTCCTAACCAATAGATATCAATTTCTGAACTGGAAACATTAAACTTTTGGCCAAATCTTAAACCAACGTACGGAATTTAGACTATTTTAGGCATGCAGAATGGACCCAAATATAGATATTGATTAATGCGTTGCATTTGGTACCCAAAAAAATTGTTGCAAACAACAAATGAATTTCCTTTAGTGTAGGGTCACCAACTTATCTGGAATTGTATCAGTAGTTTAATTAGTCGTGCTCGTGCCCCGTATCGGAAAGAAAGAAAAAACTTATTTGAAATTTTAATAATATTTCAATTAGTACGGTTAAAGTACCTAATAAAACTTATTCGAAACCTTACTATTGTTTTACATACGTGATTTCTCAGCCCGTCTCTTTAATTGAGTAATTGTGACTTAGATTTATTCATCTATCATTCTGGAAGTGACACACAACGTATTTGAGTTATTATTATATATTGTTGAGTAGATACTTATTTGTGCATGTTAATTGTGGGGCTCGTAATGCTTTATGCATTAAGTTAGAAATCAATTCTTTTCTTAATGCTGTAAATCATAAATGTGTAGGCACTGCTTTTATTTTTATTCACTGAAAAACTTCCATTTAACTTCCATCTCCGGACCAACTTTGTTCATCTTTTTATAGAATTATGAAAGTTTTATTGTCAAATAATATGGATCACAAAAAAGGCGATAAAATCAATTAAAGTAGACCGGGGAGTATCTGTAAAAAAAAAAAAAAAAAAAAAAAAAATTATCACTTCACTATTTGGCATGCAATGGACTAGAGTTTCGCATCAAACTCCCTATTCTATGATCTTCAATAAAATAAACTGGCGCGCCTAAAAAGTTCAGTTGAGTAATTGTAATCCTAAATAATGACATTTTAATATAAAATCCATCATTTCATAATGATAGATTAGAGATTAACAAAAACACCTTTTCCATTAGAAGGTACATATGAGAACCCACAAAAAGTGAAGGGAGGGAGGACAAAATAGACTCCTTCAACTCTTGAGTATGTATATAGCAACAACTATGGGGTTGTGAAATAACACTCTATGTATATAACTTAACAAAAGCTCAAACAATTGAATAAACAAAAGAAATAAATTATCTAGGGAATTTACCCTTCATCACCTTTATTCTCTTGTTCAGCATCTGCAGTTTTCATGAATCCATTATCAGGATGGTTTCCTTCACTCTCACCGGCAGCTCGTGAGAGCAAAGAGTCTCCCAAGCTCTCGAGCCCGTTCTGTGTTAGATACTCCAGTGGAAGGTCGGTAGCATTAACAAGGGACGTCATGGTCATTCCAGCAGTGGCCTCTACTAGCATGTCATCGTCGCGATTAGGATGGGAGTTCAGGTCCAACTGTCCCTTCCCGGCTCCAAACTCCTCCGTCTGATCCCCGTTTGTATCCCTTTCGTTCTCGGAAAGATTCATGTGTTCGTTCTCGGATTGATTGATGTGAAGCAACTGATCAGTTCCACTGGCCCCATCTGTTTCTGATCCATCTTTAGGAGGAACCTGATCCTTTGCCTGTGCAAGCTCCGCTTCTCGTTCTGATTGTTTCTTCTTCTTACGTAGCATGAGTGTCTTAAACCGACGTTTCACAGTCAAGCAGACATTGCACTTACATGTGGGCTGGTGCTTGCCCTTTCCACTTGGAGGCTGAATGCAAACAATGCAAGTGCAACCAGGGCGATGTCGAGGATGTTTAGTAGTGGCTCCAACTGAAGGCTCTCCTAAATCCCCAATATTATCTCCTAATACAGCAAGTGTTGCCAAGGCATCGAGACCAGAAGGCTCACAATCTTCATTGTTTTCTACAAGTTTTCGCCTCTTAAGATCTGAAATGAGGAGACAATAATAGTGAGTGACCAAATTATATAAACAAAGGTGATAACCAAGACAAACCAATCCAGAAAACATATAGGCATTTCATTTATTTGATAGTTAAGCATAAAAAAGAGACATCGTAATAAATTTTATAGGATCCAAAAAGGCACCCGGCCCAGTAGTCAACGTATAAAATTTAACCTTGATCTTGTTTCACAATTCATGTCTTTCAATTGTATAGGGTTACATACAGGAAACATAATGCATCTACTATTTTTGAGATATTTACAGACACGTTCAACATACAGCCCTTCATACCCCCCCCCCGGTGTGGGGGAGGGTGTTTGCTGATTAATATATCACAGAAAAGGTCAAAAAATAAAATGAAGCCTCTCTCTCCCTCCTACCCTAGTTAAGTGGATCTTTTCTAAATTCTAATGCTTTGAGCCAATAAAGAACATCAAGATATAAATGAGAAGTAGAATTCCCAGCATCAGGAGAAAAGCCTGTTTAACAGAAAATTCCCTAAACTTTCTTTCCATCACTTGCATTTGCAAAATACGACTATCCGTTAGGAATTGATGGTTCATGTTGAAGCTTGCACATAGAAAAACTTTTCCTTGTGAGAACCGACTTTTTAGCAACTGTGACCTCTAAGAAACTGTTACTAACAACAACAACAATCCAGTATAATCTCACTAGTGGGGTCTGGGGAGGGTAGTATGTACACTGGATTGTTGTTGTTGTTAGTAACAGTTTCTTAGAGGTCACAGTTGCTAAAAAGTCGGTTCTCACAAGGAAAAGTTTTTCTATGTGCAAGCTTCAACATGAACCATCAATTCCTAACGGATAGTCGTATTTTGCAAATGCAAGTGATGGAAAGAAAGTTTAGGGAATTTTCTGTTAAACAGGCTTTTCTCCTGATGCTGGGAATTCTACTTCTCATTTATATCTTGATGTTCTTTATTGGCTCAAAGCATTAGAATTTAGAAAAGATCCACTTAACTAGGGTAGGAGGGAGAGAGAGGCTTCATTTTATTTTTTGATTAATCCATACCCCCCCCCCCCGGTGTGGGGGAGGGTGTTTGCTGATTAATATATCACAGAAAAGGTCAAAAAATAAAATGAAGCCTCTCTCTCCCTCCTACCCTAGTTAAGTGGATCTTTTCTAAATTCTAATGCTTTGAGCCAATAAAGAACATCAAGATATAAATGAGAAGTAGAATTCCCAGCATCAGGAGAAAAGCCTGTTTAACAGAAAATTCCCTAAACTTTCTTTCCATCACTTGCATTTGCAAAATACGACTATCCGTTAGGAATTGATGGTTCATGTTGAAGCTTGCACATAGAAAAACTTTTCCTTGTGAGAACCGACTTTTTAGCAACTGTGACCTCTAAGAAACTGTTACTAACAACAACAACAATCCAGTATAATCTCACTAGTGGGGTCTGGGGAGGGTAGTATGTACACAGACCTTACCCCTACCCTGGGGTAGAGAGATTGTTTCCGATAGACCCTCAGCTCCCTCCCTCCAAGAACTCCCCACCTTGCTCTTGGGGTGACTCGAACTCACAACCTCTTGGTTGGAAATGGAGGGTGCTCACCACTAGAGCAACCCACTCTTGTCAAAATTGTTACTAACAGAACAACCAAATCTTAATTCTACAAGAAATTAAACCCACTCAAATCACCCATCGTCATTCTTGTCCATGTATATAAATTTCCTTACTACTTCATGATCATATGCTTGTGAACATTCCATGTCATTAACAAAGAATCAAAATGAAAAACAAATATAGGAATTGAAGATTTCTGCTAAACAATGAGGAAAAATATTCAATACCCTTGCCAACTCTAAAGAGAGCTTCCAGTTCCCTCGGATTAATCTCATCAGGAGCAGCACAAGAGCATCTGCGAAAATGTAGTTGGCAGTAAAGGGTTAGAAAATGTCATTCTTCAGAGTATCCATCTAATCCCTGGACAAAGGTATACCAGAACTAGCTCACCTATCAAACATTGGCCGAGTATATACAACTAAAAGTTATTAAATGAAATAACAAAATTTGCTTAGGCTAACACCCCCACCCCCAAGGCAGAAGTAGGATTTCTAGTACATGCGTCATGGGTGCACCCAAAAAAAAAAAAAAAAAAAAAAGAGGAAAAAATTTATCAAGTGGGAATTGATCCGTCTTCTTCTTGGTAAATAATTCAACCTTCAACCAAGTGCACCATTCAACCTTTTGGAGCATGGGTGCCAAGAGTTAATATTATACCACTTTTAGAAAATGTGTACATAAAATATTTAATTTTGCGGAGAGACCATGGGTTATGTGCCCCATATTTTCCCGTATAAATCCGCCCTTGCCCGCCCCCAAAAAAGGCAAATGCATCTGAAAAACATGACACATTCATCTAACACCAACATCTCAGTTTGCACCGACTACCAATATCATAGTAAGAAGTCACTAAATTGGTTGAACGGAATTACCCCCTGGTTTATGGTTTACCTACCGAGGAACCACCATATGGGCAAAGATCAATTTTTCTTTTTCTTTTAGAAATGTGATATCTTGGGAAATTGAAATGATATAATAACCTAGTCTCAAATATAAAGCCAAAATGGGAGATGGATGGAGCCAGATACAGACCTTCTTGAGTCCCAAATATTGTCCGAACAAGTCCACTTTGCAGGAAGGAGAACATGCACCGGCAATCTACGCCATTTAGAGCAGCTGTCACATTGAGCCCATTGCTCCTGATGCCTGCACAACGGTACAACACAAATTAGCAATCAGCTTAGCTCATTAGAAAAACAAAAATATCTAGCACATAACCAAATAGTGAAATGGCATAAGTAGTTCAAAGGTATCATGTGACAGTTTGAACATTGAACGAAGTTCTCTGAATACGCTGAGCTACAAAATATCAAATTTCTCAAGTCTGCACAAGTTGATCCATTTATCATAATAGAGAACTACAGATAAATTTCACTCAGTGTAGTCAATTTTTCCCTTACCCAGAAGATCGGGCAGTAAATATTGTCCTCTTTCCAAAGACTGGTGGTTCCTGTAGGAAAAAAAAGAGCATTAGACATTCCGCTTACTACTGTCGATCATTGGCTATCAAAAAGGAGGACAATGACAGAAAATTAAAAGAAAGGGAAAATTTTTAAGTAACACTTCTACATTTGGGTTGCACGTACTTCATATTCCTCAAATTCATAGTCCTCAATCACAACAACGGTAGGCTTGGAAGTCGGAGGTGGCCGTAGCAATTCTTGTGCTTCTTCCCAAGTGATTCTAAGTTCCATAACATCATCAGCATGCATAAGAAGCCTCTTATTTTTGGACCCTATGTTTCTTGCCTTTTTCTTCTCTGAAATCGGCACTTGCCGATTCACAGAATCATCACTTGCCCTGCCTCCATTCTTTTCATGCTTCGATGAGAAAAAGAATTTGTATTAAGGGAAAGAGCAAATTCAAATGCTTGCTTAGCAAAAAGACCTAACAGGCTAGGAGCAACACTCACCTGAAGATTTTCAGTCATGCCAGTGAATGAAGTTTCTGCAAAGCCACTGGGAAGGATAGACAGTTGAGGATCCTGTTATTTGCATATGAAAAAAAGGAAATAAATCACTATAATAACTTGAAACGAAAGCTGACTATAGCAACCAATATTTTTGTAGGTAACCTGCATGTCAGCATTGTTCGTTGCCTTTCGAAATCCCATAACAAGCTTTCCTCCCGGATCTATTCGACTGAATATCACTACAATAATAGACCATAATCAGTAGTTTATCTGAAAATCACTATCACTATCAAGTACAGAGTCCTTCATGAGCGAAATAAAGGACAGACAGCATCCAAATAACTAGCCATCTGCAAGAGGTGGAAAAATATTTCTCTGATAAATGTACCCGATCCATAGACCTCTTTTTGCCTTTTCTTCTTCTTCTTTTTTTTTTTTTTTTTTTTGGGGGGGGGGGGGGGGGTGGGCATTTCCATTGAGTTTAAAAGAAATAACAGATGTAAGCATGCAAGAAAATGTTTTATAATTAATACAAACAGGGTTGGTCATATGAAGAGATTTCTTTTTGTTTTTTTTTCATAAGAAGAAAGAATGAAGAGTTACCAGTATCACCAGCTTGCAATTGCATATTCTGTATACAAGGGGTAACACCCTCCAAAACATACATCCGGCTGTTGTTATTGGGCCAAAATCTGAATTGAAATGTCCACTCTTTACCCTTTATATCCTGAATCCTTATAGGTAGACCCTCAGATTGGTTAATTGGAGGAAAGTACGCCTGCATAGGAATTGGCATTGATGACGCAAAAAAGGTGCATCACAAGCTAACCATTTGAGACCATAAAGATAACAGGCAAGATATCATATTGTCCAAACTTCACAAATTACAAAACATCTGAAGAAGTAAGCTCTTACCTCAGCACATGCTTTGGGCAGAACCAGACGGCCTATTCGACCAGCATCACTGGCACTTAGGACCTTCTCAAACAGTGGTACAATAGTAGATTTTAAACTGAAATTGCAGTTAAGTAAACATAAATGATATCAAAACTGGGGGAGGGAAAGTAAAAAAAGAGCCATAAGTAGAGCCTCTGATCCCTGTAGAGAATGAATTTTTTAGCCTCCTTGAGTTTTCACCATTTTAGCGTTTAAATTTTTCTTTTAGGTCTAATATTGCCATTTTTACCTTCATTTCATTTTTAGTAGGGCTTATTTGAGGAAATTGAAATTACAAAAATTAGTCGCATATATACATAATAGTTAAAGAATCCCAATTTGATAAATAGGGGCGATACACAACTCAAAGATAACTAACAGTAACCTTTTGACAAGGATACTCTCCAGATATTTGTTGCAACTCCTGGTCTGTAATCCTAGGCCAGTATCGAGGCAGTAATTGGTTGCGGCCACCTCGGCCTTCAGCGGGCGGCCTTGCAACCCGTGTCTGTGAAGCCATTGCTTTGTTTGATTCAGAACCTGAATTGGGGCTAGGTTTGGGGGGCTTGGGCAATATATGGCGTGTCCTTTGGCCCAGTTGAAAGGGAGAACTTTTGCTTTGTTCCCTTCCTTCAACATCTCCACCAGGAAAAGGCTGTGCTGAACTAGACGCACCAACAAGAGTACTCAATGAGAAATTTAGAGATGGCTGATTGATCAATTCGTACATATCTTTAACCCCTTGGCTTTGTCTGTCATTATCAGGCTTGCCAAATAGAGAAGCTGTTCCAACGGGCTGCTGGTTCAGATTTGAAAAGCATGTACTGACATTACCGATGGGAAGCATTGTTTCTTGTTTAATGTCATTCTTTTGAGTTTGAAAGAGTTGACCAGACTCACTGGTCTCCACTGGCTTGCTCAACCGCATAACCCTTCTTTTGTCAAAACTATTCTCATCCATTTTATTCTCAACACCCAGTGGCTGCGTAGCCTTAGTTCCCAAGGTTCCATTGGGAAGATCATCACCAGGTATCTGCCAAAGCATTTCTCGAATTTATTAAGACTCAAATTACGTCTATTGAACATTATCTAAATTTGTTATAGAGTATACTTTCAGGGCGTGGAATAAGTAGTAAAAGAACATGTAAAGTGGACTTCAAGAAAACATGTAAAAAGAACTCCAATTATATAAGTGAGATACGAGGGGGGGGGAAACAGAAAAGAGAAGTTGCTCATTTGTCAATATGTTGAACACCATTTAGATAAGTGAAATAAAACAAAAAAGGACAAAGAGAACCTATTCATTTGCCAATATTTTGAAGTTCAGGGACTGGGAGCTTTCTGGTGGGGGTGGTTCCTCTACTGTGTGAAGAGTAGAAAGTAATAAATTACGGAGGCGGTTTAGAGTTTTCACGGCCGAGGGTCTATCAGAAACCGCCTCTCTGCCCTTCCAAGGTAGGGATAAGGTCTACGTACACACTACCCTTCCCAGGCCCTACTTGTCTACTTGTGGGAATTCCCTGGGTTTGTTGTTGGTGTTGTTTAGAATTTTCACTGTGAATGGCTATTTCAGCATGGAACTAAACTGAGTTTGACCGAACTCTTCTACCATTATTGGAGACAACTAATTTTGATGCTGTATTTTAGATACTTTCACAAATCTTTAAAATATTATTTAGATAATTTTCTTAGGACATGATAACTAAAGAAAAGACAATGTATTTAAATAACCAAGTACACTAGCTATGAAAGAGCATATATCAAATATGACAAGTGAACATCTGATTATCAAATGTTTAAAACATGCGAAAAAATGCTAAAAGGGGAGGGAGGATAAATAATCTCTGGTGGGTCTGTGTTGCATAGACACAGCACAGACACAAGATTAGGCAATTCTAACAATGCTCGAAATCAAATTATTGCATGCTTGCTCTCAGTGCAAAAGCAGCGTTAATTTGCAGAATTAAACGTGACGGTTTGAAAGTAATATACTACAGTGCTAGTCAGAATTTCACCATTGACGGCTATTTCAGCATGGAACCAAACTGCATTTGACCTCACTCTTCTTCCATTATTGGAGACAGATAATTTTGGCCCTGTATACTTCCACAAATATTTAAAATCAACATCGACTACTACTACTACTACGCTTCAATCTCCAACTAGTTGGGGTTGCTCTATGGATCCTCACTAACTATTTCACTCTATTTTGATGCATTTGAAAGTACTATTCCAATATTCAATAACTTGAGGTTCTCTACCTCTTACTACATATACATCTCTATATGTATAAAAGGAATGATATCTTAAACTACAAGTTCAGCTACACGTAGGGAAACTCGGTGCACTAAGCTCCCGCTATGCACGGGGTCCGGGGAAGGCCCGCATGTTCAGCTACATGGTGTCACCTAAATTGAACGAAAGGAATAAAAACTTACATCTTAGTAACCATTACTCAATATTTTTTTTTTATGTTCCAAATTATTATTATAAACACTTCTTTAATAACCTTGGTATAATAATCTTAAACATCTTATCTCAGTATCCACACAAGCCAAAGTAGGTATTTCTATTGGGATGAAGGAGTATTTTTGACGAATTACTTCATTTTACTCATTTTTTAGTTATTATTTTAACATGCCCTAATAACTCGAATTTTTCATCTTGCCTTGAGCCGACGGTCTATCGAAAACAACCACTCTACCTTCCAGGTAGGGGTAAGGTTTGCGTACACACTACCCTCCTCAGACCCCACTTGTGGGATTATACTGGGTTTTTTGTTGTTGTTGTTGTTGCCCTAATAACTCGAATATAATTTTCTTTTCTTAATTCCTTTTTTTAGGACCAATTTTTCTTTTCTTAATCCCTAAACTAGTTAAACGCGATAAATTAAAACAAATAGAGCACTAAACATGCAAATGAATCATAACTCCTCTAAAGAAAATCCTTCTGGAAAGCTCAAGGACTTCAAGCTCTTTAAGGTTCATTCTCCCTAAACGTGAGGTTACCAGTACATTTTGTGTTCACACATCCTCATACATCGAGTTATTGCAATAAATAATGTTGGAGAACAATACTTCCAATGTTTCTCCTTTTTTTTTAATAAGTGCATTTATTTTGTTAAGAAAATAAATTGCACCAAGATGATTACAATATTACATTTCTAGAGAGCACAGAGAAGCTGTAAAATCTTCTAAGCCATTCACATTTCAAGTGCCACTTCACAGTGCAATAAATGCCTCTTTGGCAGGGGCATTTGTCGTCCATATGGGGAAATTGATTACCCTCAGCTGTTTACCAGCAAGGCGTAAAATGACTTGACTGAGAATTTTAGGTGGGAGTTTTGGCAAACTTCATCTACCATTGAAGATAGTTTTCCCAAATATAGATTTGCTAACAGATGTACAATCTCAAGCTTCTGGTCATTACATTGTCTTCTAAAATTTCGCGACATGACTTTCATTATTTCTCTAAGGGAAAAGGGCCAAATATACCCCTCTACTTTCATATATTGTCTATATTTAACCTCCGTTATACTATCGGGTCAAATTTACCCCTACCGTTATACTATCGGGCCAAATTTACCCCTACAATCAGCAAACTTTTAAAAATACCCCTTGATCTATTAAGTAATCCAAAATCTCCCAAATTCCTTTTATTTAAATCACTTGTTGTTCTTCTTGGTCCACTATTTTTGAAATAATTGGCATTTACCTGCTTTCTAAATTAGAGAAAAAAATATTAAATAATACAACCGAATAAACAAAGTATAGTAAATTGAAAAATCTAAATTAGGTAGCTTTTCTAAATTCTAAAAATATTTACAACATCCCAATTTTAATGAATTCGTTGCACCAAATGTATGGAGACTTTGCAAGTATTAGTGATTGAAGTTGAAGTTCCTCAGAGACTTTACATTGTCTAATTTAACTTTCCTTTAATTAAATGCCTACACATTGTGCACTCTTAAGTTAGTCGATCGAACTCTATACTAACCAGGCAATGACAAAATATATTAGAATATACATGTAAATACATGATGATCAGCTGCATATAATACACAATAAATATACCGACTAAATTCTACTGTGTGTATATGATAGAAAAATAAATAAAATTCTAAACCAATATTATTTATTACAAGAAAAGAAATAAGTGCATTGGTAATTAAAAAAGAATTATGAATAATTTGTATAGTCTAGTAACTTTAGCATTCACATCAATAGTAATATTTGAAAATAATGGAGCAAAAAGAACAACAAGTGATTTAAATAAAAAGAATTTGGGAGATTTTGGAATACTTAACGAATCAAGGGGTATTTTTAAAAATTTGCTAATTGTAGGGGTAAATTTGGCCCGATAGTATAACGGAGGTTAAATGTAGACAATATATGAAAATAGAGGGGTATATTTGGCCCTTTTCCTTTTCTCTAAAATGAAGCAGAGATATACCTATCAACGGTTAACCTAAAATAATCCGATGAAATATGAAACTCTACTTACTAAAACATATAATCTACACGTCAAAGCATGAAACTCCTGTGATGTGGCTGATGCCTCAGAGAAGCACCAAATTAGTTGTATATGTAACACAGTCTTGTGGCCTAAACAAAGTTCGTGAACAAATGCAGCGACCTACAACTATCTTTACTGTATATAGAGATTGCAACATTATAGGGGTAAACTGAGGCAACACCTTCCTAATTCGCTAGCAGAGAACATGTAATGTAAAATTACTCATGAAATCTAATGAACAACCAGAGAAGAATAAGGAAGTTACTAATTGTCCAAATTACAGCTAAGCATTAATTATCCAAGTAGTACATAATATGATGACTAATTCAGATTCACAAAGGTACAATGATGAAAATGAATTTGGTGCTGCTACATATAACGAATGATGAGTTAGTCTCATTGGTCAAGAATTGGAAGGCGAGAGACAGAAGACATGATAGTAAGGTTCTGGTGCACTTCACAAATCACAACTACGTGTGCATGCCAATGCTTCTAACCCACCGCTTCTCAACTGTACATATTCGGATTTTTTTTTTAGTTTAATCAGATTCCACTGTGCATGTCCCTTTCTGTCTCACCAAATATAAAAAATAAAAAAATTACTCCTAATAAATAAGGATACCTGTATTGGTCTGATCGAATGACCATCCAATTGGCTTGCACAGTTTATACAGGCAATACCTCCATAATCCATGCACTCATACAAATATTTTGAGACAATACACCCACAGTGGATAAGCTGCCAGATCAAATGAAGATAGAATCAAAAACACTAGTTAACCATGCAAATCTAGTACATGATTCAGTGACCAACCTTTCTACACGTTTTACATTCCCTCCAACCAGATTCCTCCGAGTGGAACGTTTCACAAAAAACTAAATTCTCAAAAGCAGATCTGCATCAGAAATGAGGAGGCATCAGAAAAATTTGGTTTACTGCTTTCATAATTAACTAGTATTAATAAATAGCTAGGCAAAACACCACAAAAGTAGAAGTCAATTATATGTCAAGACTGACGAAAAGGCTCTTCATTTGGGACCCTTGTATGATAGAAGGGTGAATGAAAGAAATTAACAATAAAAATATGAGTCTGAAGCAACAACGATTTCATACTAGGGAGCTCTAGCCTCTAAGATAGAAGTTGAATTCCCAGGCTATAAGCATGTATACTTCTGATTCCAAGAACCAAACAGTTGATAATGAGGCTGGCATACCATTTGCCATGGGAAGAACAACAGAGCAAAAAAGTAATATTGCCTCAGACTCAAAGTCATTTGCGCAAGTTAATATCTTGGAACTCGATGTATCCAGCTATAACAACCTTAGTGTCTAAGCGATAACATGGAAATATATCAGCCTAAAACTAGATGAAAAATCTCATTTTTATTTGCAATGACCATTAAACCATCATGTAAAACTCATTTTTCTCTACTTAAAAGCTTAAAAATAACAAAATGAGAACAAAAAGGCACCATACAGTCCTTCGACTTATGACTTCCCCTCCTTCCTCCAAAGAAGACTTCCATTATTTCACTTGAAGACATAACTATTACAGCTCCTATTTGACAGAAATTGCAGATAACAGAAAAAATAAAATGCCAAAAATGTAACATTTGACTAAAAATCCTATCTTTAGGAACAATTCCAAAATGCAACAAACAGAGAAGAAAAACAAAAACTCCCCCTCTATTATAGGGATCCAAAAATACCCACATCCCCAAACTGCCCTTGCATCAGAAAATTTAACTGAAGAAGAAAAATTAGTCAACGACAAAGCTAAAATTAGAACAGAAAAATTACCCGCAATTATAGCAAAGCTTTGCAAATCCACCAGATTTCAAGCTCCAACCTTTCTTCCATTCAGACGACGTCGTTGCACGACAAAGCTCATTCATGCAAATCATTGACCCCATTTTTAATTCCACCCAAAAATCAAAACTTTAACAACAAATCTTATTAATCAACTCTTAAATTAACCAAAACCCTAAAAAAATCGTTAACAAATCATTGACCCAGATCAAATAAACCCCAAGAAACTCAAAAAAAAAAAAATAACTCCAGCACTAAACATGAAAATGAGCATAAAATTATAGAATCTTGAACTGAATCTTAAGCAAAAAAAAAAAAAAAAAGCGGGTCAAATTAACACTGAAAAAAAAAATTAACGGCGGTGGTCGGTGGCGGTGGTCGGTGGCGGGTTATAGTTTCGATGAAGATAAATAGAACAGAGATTTATAGATACAAATATACAGGTGCAGATTTACATATATATAGAGAGAGAGAAAGGAAGTATTGTAGAGATTTTTAGAGAGAGAAAGTTGCATGCAGTGGAGAAAGGAGCAAAAATGGATGCAACAAAATGCATGCACGACACTTGAAGACACCGCAAGGTCGTCTGTTGTCTACTACTTACATAAATTTTTCTTTTTCATACTTTTTAACCCACAATTAATTTTTGTTTTAATTTTATTTTCTTTATTTTTATTTTGGTTTCTGTCTAATTTTCGGACAGTGATACGATGACCCTATGCTTTCGTAGATTCCAATGTCTCTTTTTGACTATTATGACGTCAAAAATATTCAAATTTTGTAGTGTCAATGGTAAGTCAAATTTTACTATACTCAACATTGACTAAAATTTACCCTAAGTAAGGTAAATTTTGACAAGGACGGATTTAGACTCAGTTTTTTCATCAACTACAGATTTTTAGACTATCAACAACAATGTATCGTGTCAAATCTTTTTAACTATCATATAGCTCGAGTTAAGAATATAAATAAAAAGTGTGTTTGTATGTAATACAAGCTTCGATTTTTTGACCTTGTTATTGTTCCTTTCCTTTATTTTTCTTGAGCTCAGAGGGTCTATCAGAAATATATATTTTACCTTCTTAAAGGTAGGGATCAGGTCTGTGTACACAGGGACGGAGACATATGGTGTGAAGCGGTGTCACCTGACATCGCTTCATCGGAAAAAATTACTAAATAAGTATATATTTATGAATAATATAAAATCCAAATATAAAATCTTCTAGAAAAATATTGTGGCGAACAAGGGTTGAACCTTTGAACCCTTATCCGAAATGGCAAAATTTGCACATAATTATTGACAACATGTTATTTAATTATTCTAGAATTGGGTTATTCGAACAACCTTTAAACCTTAAATTTGAAACAAATTGAAGCAGTTATAGTAGTGTACTTGAATTGTGTTTCTTTATATATGATGTTATTACGGTGATTTATTCATGATTTGTTAACTTCTATAAATATCGACATTGCTTATGAAAAATCATGCATAAGCTCATGTGCGTACACACTACCCTCCCCAAACCTTACTTGTGAGACTACACTAGATGTATTATTAGTGTCGTTATTGTATGTATTACAAAAACGATAACGAATACGTTTTAATCCTAAGCAAGTTATGTTAAAATTGACTACATAAATTATCTTTGTTCATGCATGCTAACATATTGATTAACTCCACTCAAATTCATTCACGTCCAATATTACAATGTAACAAATATTGAACAAGTAAAAACATATTACATATCTACATTCGCTCTAAATAATTATGAAACAATTTCTTATAATTTTGGAAGTGGTAAGGAATTTCTTATATAGCTTTTCATCTTATTTTTCCTTCAATGTGATTATGACTTAGAATATGATCATATTGACCATGTCGTATGAACATTTCAATTGTGACAAGGAAACATATTTTTAAGTGGCTTCATTTCACACCAGAACAAATTGTAACAGTGACCTCTTGAATCGGACTAAATCCATTTTAGTCTTAAGCTTTATGCCACTGCCCGACATTTTTATATTCCTTATTACTTTTAATATTTGCCATAATACTTTTTAATGTAGTTTCTAATTATTTAAATTTTACGTAAAAAATATATTAATAAGAAATTGATACTGAGACCGACAAATATTAGAGTGTGATCATCTTATCTCAAATTTTAAATTATTAGAGAGTATCATACTTTTATTTAATTCATTATATTTTCAACAACTCCAAATTCCTTCCTTTTTTTAAAGGACGAGAGTATATGAAAAGTGAAACTAAAATAAATACCATTAAGTGCGATGAACTTTATAACTCCCTTACTGTTTCCAAAATAATTTTTTTGCTTCATTATTAAATCGATAGACTTTGGTCACGCCCAATGCAACAAACTGAAATCTGATTACAAATGACCTTGTTTGGTAATTGGATATCTTTCCAAAAATATTATGCAAAAACCAAGTGTCAAGTTGACTAATATTCTTCATATCAATGACTGTTATATTTGCCATAATAATCTGATCTTTACAGAAAGAACTTCCCAGATTTATTGTTTAATTTTCTTAGTTGATATTATATATTAATTATATATGTATATATATGGATAAAAATAAATTTTATATATATATATATATATATATATATATATATATATATATATATATATATATATATATATATTTATATATATATATATTGCATATATTTATCATACACCAGTCAACTATTTTTAATTTAAGTAATTAAGTGAATAATTATTTAGGTTAGTTTGTACTACAAAATAAATAAATGAGCATAATCCGAGTGGTTAGTACAATTCGTCCGTCATTTTAATCATATAAGGGAAAAGTTTATACTCGTACAAAATTCATGCAGGCAGCTTCAGAAAAACCTTGACGTGGCTTTGCAACAGTTTCATGAAAAGCCTCGCACCAACTTTATTTCTTTTATAAATAAAGAGCCAAGACAATTTATTATGTACATCAATTTGAAATTGAAATAATATATCAGTCTTTCTCTCTATTTGTATTTGGTTTAATTACTTTATAATTTTTATTTTATAATACAATGATAAATATTTTTTCTTGGGAATAATGAGATAGGAGAAGGCCGTTGGGGGAGAGCTGAAAGGTGGGTGACTAGTTATTTTTTGTAAAATTAGTACTACTAGCTTAGTAGGTATACGTCTCTAGTTTCATAACGTTTTCTAGAGCGTTGGTTTATCATGGCACGCACGATACAACTGACCAAATTGAGAAATAATTATATTATTATTCAGGAGAAGACACGTCACCCATATATCAAATATTTATAGATATTTCATAATTAGTATATATATATATATATATATATATATATATACACGCACGCACAACGTATGTACAAAAGTTACTGGATGCGTGAATTGATAATCAAGCCTCTATATCCGCCTTGCTAGCTAACATTTGTTATATGAAGTTAACATATATTTTAATAATATTTATGTTTCGATTTATTTTAAATTGTCTTAACAGATAATATGTCTTATTTTTTATGTCATTGCTTTCACTTTGACAATCTTATACTCGTAGTTATGTCTTTAATGTAACTTGATAGTCGTAGATATTTTTTGTATTATCAATATATGTATAGACCTACTTCTAGTATACCTTCCGACCAAATATATAATTATGTTATATGTCTGTATACCATAAATGATGTTCATCCTCCTTTCTCTCTTTTGCTTTGAGAATGGTAAAAAAGAGTAAGGGGAAATAAATATTCGGTCCCATTCCTGCGTATTACTAAAGGACATAACTACTCTCACTATAGGAAATTGAATGTGCTAGTTTTTTTGTACTAAAATCGAAGTATGCGGTTGAAAACACTCTTTTTTTCCTATGTATGATTTATGGGTTTTTTTTTTCCTTGCATGTGTATGGTTATTGGTTACAGATTTGGCAAAGTAATAGATTTAGGGAAAACGACAATAGTACAATAGCCCTGCCAAAGTCATTCATGTGCATTGCATAATTCGTAAGACAACATAATATATAATTCAGCTGTTTTGTAATTTTCTTATCTAATATCCATACCATTGAGAAATATTTCTCCAACAGGAGTAGGTTAGGACACCTAGGACATGTTTTTTGTGCACACATATACAAACATTTGAATCCAAAATACTACTAATGCTTTTTTGTACTGCTAGCAAAGGCCACCCAAAATCAGGTAGATCAGGCATGTAATACCCCATATCTACTTTCCTACTATCTGGGGTGGCTAATTATCGGGTTAACCGGTTGATAATGTGAATAATCATATTATCCATGACTTCTTGAGTATGATCACTTTTGGAAGTATTTTTAATCTTTCAAATTTGAGTAATCCCCTAATTTGAGTACTTGCAAATGTAAAAGTTAAACTCATTGATTATCCATTAAGTATCTATTTTTTAAATAGATAATAATATGAATCTTATCCATATTTGACCCATTTTCCAAAAGTTTATTTTTTTTTTAGTGGATAATATAGAGAAAATGACACTGTATATAACCGCTCTCAAAATAATAATCAAAAATATATATATTTTGTATATATATATATATGTTATATACAAAAATTATACAAATTTTATACGTTCAGCTACTGAATGTAAATAGTTTTCGCGCGAGTTACAAGTGATAATACCCGATAATATAGGTGGATAACTATTATTTATATTATTTTGCCACCGATACTTATAAGGAATGGGAACATAATCATATTAGAGCTTACTTTCAGTCTCATATGAATAAAATAGCCGACCATTGAAATTGTTTCAAAATATAACAAAGCCCGATAAAATCTCACAAGTGGAGTCTGGAAGGTTAGTGTGTATGCAGACCTTACCCCCTACCCAAGAGAGGCTGTTTCCGATGAAAAAGTTTCTAAATGTTTTTCCTAATCTCCATTGATGTACAATTATGTTCAACAATAAGGACACAAGATAAAGCTAGAACAAATACATGTCATCTCAAAAGAAAAAGTAACTCATAAATTTAAGAGATACTGGAAAGGTACGCAAATGTCCCCTTCATATCAACAAGGCAGCTCCTCCTCCAACTCTTTTTTAGGATGATTAGGTAATTCAGGAGCACAATACGTCATGTATCTGTAGAAACTTAAACAAAGGCAGAAGCTCAAAACCAAAACACCAACTAACAATTCTTCATTCAGCCAGTGAACAAGAACAAGCATTGCTAATCCCAGCAAAAAGTCAAAAAGTCCAATATCATATGCTGCGTGCATGAAGTGGGTAAAGATATAGACACATGCGGTGCAGCCTAGCAGTATAACGAAATAACCAACATTGTACTCCAAAAGGTGATGCAAGGCTGCTGCAACTATCATAGGAATGACCTCAATCATAAATTTCGCCTTAGCACCAATTAACCGGAAAGGCGACATCTCGCGATGCCAATAACAAACAGAGTACCATGGAATCAGATAAGCATTAGTGCTAACAATATAGTAACTGAAAAAGGTGACAGGACCGGCATCCTCCACAAAAATTGGAAAGACAGCCCATATACACCATAAGGGAATAAAATTAAGAAGAAACCACCGCCAGTCATCACCCACTATGAGACGAACTGAAAGAAACACAGAAAAACATATTGAGCATCTCAAATAAAGTTACTAAACACACAAAATCGAGCACACCAAATCTATAAACAAGCACAATTAGAGAGGGCAACTTTGCACAAAAAGTCACAACTTCAAAGTTTAAGCAAAGAAATTATGGCTTTGATCTGCCAACCGAGCTAGAAAAGCATTGTAACTATCTGTTGGTATATGTTTATAGAGATTGCTAGGATAAATTTCAATTGAAGAAGCCAAAAGACATACCGGCTGGTTGACTACAAGTATATGCACCGGGTAACCTAATCAACTTCAAATTTGAAACCACGGTCATCAACATCTACCTGCACTTCTGATAGGAAACACTGACAATGCTGTGAAAGCGAGGAGGCTCAACGCAGGGGAGGGGAGAGGCGCACAGGGGGAGAACATCACCCATCTCGCTGCAGATAGATACTGAGTCATATTCATATTGATTTGTATTTTGCTGTCAACCGAGAAAGGGGACAAGATGAAAAGGATATGTTGAATAACCTGATTCACCACTTCTGACAAAATTAACTGCAAAAAAAAAAAAAAAAAAAAAAAAAAATGCAGGAATAATTGAAATATTCACAAGGGGGAAAAGGCACGAAATGTACTTTGAAAAATATTCACAGAGGGAAAAAGGCACCAACTTTACCTTGAACACTAGTAAAATAAATTAATTAGCCAAAATTGAAGGTCTGTCATGTAATTGGGAATCAGAGAGCAGTAGATGATATCAAAGGACGAAAGTAAAAATTAGTTATCCAAAAACATTATAGCTAAGTATGAAGAGAGGGCTGCACAAAAAGAGAGATTCCAACAGCCTAGAAGAAGAAGAAGAAGAAGAAGAAGGAGGAGGAGGAGCAGGAGGAGGCCAAAAAGAACAATTCCCACCTGGCAAGTAAAGGGACTAAAGCAGCAAAATGACAACACAAATAAGCAGAATGTTAAACAGGAAATCAGGGGAAATATTCAACAGCAAAATGAGAAAAATGGAGCAGGGACTGTGGGATCAACAAGTATGATTCAGCAAGCTAGTAATACACCTGCGCAAGTTCAACATCACAAACAACAAAATACAAGGGGTAAAGCAGTGGTAAAGAATGATGAAGAGGTAAGACCAATTGGGAGCTATTCTGTTCCAATGAAAAACGGGTTTCAAGCTCTTCATATAGGAGATCATGATCAAATGCCTCCTGATGAAGGTGGAGGACCTCACAATACCCAATGACTTGGTTGATATGGAATATGAGAGGAATAAATAAGAGGTATAAGCAAAAGGAATTGAGAAAATATTTACAAGACAACCACATCAAGATAGCTGGCCTAGTAGAAACAAAAGTAAAAGAAAATAAAGCAAATATGTAGCAGATAAGATAGCTCCCGGATGGAAGATGATCAACAACTACAAAGATGCAGTGAATGGTCTATTTGGGTTGTTTGGGATGATAGAGCCTATGATATACAAGCAGTGTTTAGTGATGCTCAATATATTCACTGCCAGATAATGGAAAGACATGATGGTATGGACTATGGATTGTTTCCTAACAGTAATCTCTGGATGCAATACTATCGAGCAAAGGAAAATATTATGGGAACAACTACAGAGTATGGCTCCTCAAATTACTAAACCATGGCTGATATGTGGAGACTTCAATGCAATGTTATACCCTCAAGACAAAATGTCTGAATCCCCTGTACTATGGGCAGAAATCAAAGATTTTTCTGATTGCTATCACAATTTGCTGGTAAATGAATTGCCACGGAATGGAGAATATTACACCTGGTCTAATAAGCAACTTGGAAGTGCTAGGGTATGTAGTAGGCTTGATAGGGCACTGGGAAATGATGAATAGATGATGCAGTTTGGCCATTTGATCTTGCAATATGGGAAACCATTTGTGTCTGATCATGCTCCTATGCTTATTCCCATCAGGACCACTATGAATAACAATAAAGTACCTTTTAGATTCTTCAATGTCTGGGCAGATCATTCATCCTTCTTACAAATTGTTGAAGAAGAGTGGGCCAATAATAAAACTAGTAGCAGGATGAAGAATATCTGGTTGAAACTGAAAACGCTCAAACCAAAGTTTCAACAATTGAACGCAAAAGAGTACAAAGGAATAACGGAGAAGATTGATCAGAGTAGAATAGCTCTGAAAGATATACAAGCACAACTCGCAGAACAATATACTGATGCATTGGTTGATCAAGAAAAAATCTGCCTGCAGTAATTAGAAAGGTGGTCATTAATTGAAGAGAGTATCCTTCAACAAAAGGCTAGAGAGCTGGATAAAGTTGGGGGATTCAAATAGTAAATATTTTTCAGCAGTGATGAAGGAGAAGAAACAAAGAAAGCAAATTCTGAAACTCAATTCCTTAACAGGAATAAAACTTAACAGGAATAAAGCTACAGGATCATGAGGAGATCAAATTAGAAATTATTTACTTCTGCAAAGCCTTGATGGGATCATCTGCTGCTAGTCTGCCTGCTGTAAACAAGATGATCATGAGGAATGGCCCATCCCTATCACATCAGTAGTGACTTGACGATAACTTAAACCGACATAGTGGGGATTAGGATTATGTGTGGATCGTACACCTTTGCGGAGTGCAATTGGTTGACTAAGGAGACAAGTCTGCAGTAGGTGCAGAATCTGATGTGGGGCGTGAATCACCTAGGCCTCATGCTGGACGTGGACGACGATGATAAGTCAATAGTGGTGGAGCTGCAGAAGGTTGAACTGGATTATGTAGAGGAACTGGAGCTATAGGTAGTGGAGCTACAACCGGAGCTGTAGGTGGTGGAACTGGAGTTGTAGGTGGTGAAGCTACAACTGGAGTTGTAAGTGGTGGAGCTGGAGTGACTGAATCTCTAAAAGATGAAACTGGTAGTACCTCGGAAATATCTAAGTGATTACCTGAACCTGTGAAGTATGATTGGGTTTCAAAGAATGTAACATCAGCGGACATATGGTATCGCTGGAGGTCAGGAGAATAGCATCGATACCCCTTTTGTGTTCTCGAGAAACTTAGAAATATGCACTTAAGAGCACGAGGAGCTAACTTATCTGTTCCTGGAGTAAGGTTATGGACAAAACAAGTGCTTCCAAAGATACGGGGTGGAAGAGAGAACAAATGTAAGTGGGAAAACATGACAGAGAATGGAACTTGGTTCTGGATAGCTGAAGATGGCATACGATTAATAAGATAGCAAGATGTAAGAATTGCATCCCCCAAAAAATGCAACGGAGCATGAGATTGTATGAGTAGGGTACGAGCAGTTTCAATAAGATGTCTATTCTTTCTTTCAGCTAACCCATTTTGTTAAGATGTGTACGGACAAAATGTTTGATGAATAATCCCATGAGATTTCATAAACTGCTGAAATGGGGAAGACAAATACTCTCGGGCATTATCACTACGAAATGTGCGAATAGAAACCCCAAATTGATTTTGAATTTCAGCGTGGAAGGCCTGAAAAATAGAAAACAGCTCAAATTGAATTTTTTTCAAAAATATCCAAGTGCACATGGAATAATCATCAATGAAACTGACAAAGTAGCGGAATCCCAAGGTGGAACTTACCTGACTAGGACCCCAAATATCTGAATGGACTAAAGTAAAATGTGACTCTGCTCGATTATCAAGACGTGGAGGGAAATGGGAGTGAGTATACTTACCGAGCTGACATGACTCACACTCTAGAGCTTACAAGTGAGATAAACCATATACCATTTTTTGAAGTTTTGACAAACTGAATCTGGTGAATCAGTAACAGGACAAGTTGTAGAAGGAAGACAAGATGTAAGTCCATGTGATTTAGCAAGGATAAGGTAATAAAGTCCGTTTGATTCACGCTTGGTACCAATGATCCGCCCCGTACTGCGTTCCTGTATAAAAACATGGTCGTTAAGAAATAAAATATCGCATTTAAGTGATTTGGCTAAGCGACTAACAGTTATGAGATTAAAATGACTATTGAGAACATAAAGGATTGAATCTAAAGGTAAGGAAGGAAGTGAGCTTGCTTGACCTATTGCAGTTGCCATGGTTTGAGACCCATTGGCCATTGTGACTTTTGGAAGAGATTGAGAATACAAAATAGTAGTGAAAAGAGATTTGTTACCAGAAATATGATCTGATGCACCTGAATCAATGACTCAAGACTCAGAGGATGAAGATTGAGAGAAACAAGTCATGCTATTATTACCTGTTTGAACAACAGAAGGTATCTCAGAAGATGTCTGCTTACATGCTTTATACTGAAGGAACTCAATATACTCTGCTAAAGAAACCATACGATTATTCAAAGCATCGGTTCCCATGTCGCTACAATTTGTAGTAGTAGGGTTAACTTGAAATAGTGAAAATAAGTAACTCATGTGAGAAAACTGAAGAAATAGCTTGAAAAATACTGTTTATAGCAGGAAAACAGAACATTGTTCTGTGCCAGAAATACTGTTGCTCGCCGAAAAGTTCCAAAGTTCTCAGAATTTATCGTAGCCAGGATGGATAGACTCGAAATTCCTTTGTGAGCAAGTTGTCCTGAAGAAATATTTTCAAAAAATGGCCGAAAAGGTCATTGTTCACGCCGGAAAAATATAAAAGTGGTCGAAATTTGATTTAAATTTAGATGGGTAGGCTCGAAATTTTGAGGAGAGCACACTGTCCTGAAGAAGCTTCGCAAAAAAGTGGCCGGAACCCTCGCCGGAAAAGTTATTGCCGGCGCGTGGAGGAGTGTGGCGGCTTTTCTGCCGGATAAAATTTCAGGGGTTGGTTGTCGGATAGTGATCTACCTCGTGGTGGTGTTGGTTTTAGCACAATACCGACATAAAGTGACTTTCACTTAGACAAGCCTTAGGTCACCGGAAAAATTGCACGATGACTAAGTTCTTTCTTCCCGGTTAACGCTGGAATGACGCACACCGATCCTTTCTCACTAATGCTCTAATACCATGTGAAAAGGCACAGTAGAAAATATGTTATTGATATTGTATGATAAATACAATACAAGAGGTCCTTATTTATAGCTATACACTACAAAGAGATATTACTCATCTTCCAATGTGGAACAAGACTACACTATACATATCTGTAAACTAACATATATAAATTAATATCCAAGATCATAGCTTCCAGAATGCAAAAGGTAATGTCTTTCATTATCTCAGAAGCACATGCTGGGTTTATACCTGGAAGAAAGATAGCAGATAATGTCATTTTATCTCATGAACTGATAAAGGCTTATAACAGAAAACATATCTCTCCTAGGTGCATGATAAAGGTAGACATGCAATAAGCATATGACTCAGTGGAATGGATATACATAGAGTAGATTATGGAAGAGTTAGGTTTCCCAACAAAGTTTTTTGGATGGGTAATGACTTGTGTAAAACAGTCAACTACTTTGATTCTTTTCAATGGAGAAACATTGGAGCCTTTCAATGCAGCTAAAGGTTTGAGACAAGGGGACCCCGTGTCCCCCTTCCTCTTTGCCATAGCTATGGAATATTTGAGCAGAATCCTCCTCGGTCTGAAGCAAGTGAAACATTTCAAGTACCATCCAAGATGTGGAAGGCTAGATATTACTCATCTAAGTTTCGCAGATGACCTGCTCTTATTTACTAGGGGGATGTAGAATCTGCGAAGGCATTGAATGACTGTTTCCTCATCTTCTCTGCTGCATCTGGCCTACAAGCAAACTTATCAAAAAGTGTTGTCTATTTCAGAGGAGTGGAGGCAAACATTAAAAAAGAGATCCTACAGGTTTTTGGTTACACTCATGGGGAGTTGCCGTTCAAGTACTTAGGGATCCCTTTGGATACTAAGAAGTTGACAATTATACAATGGCATCCCCTCATTGATAAGATTGTGGCTAGAATTACTTCATGGACTGCAAAAAAACTCTCCTATGCAGGAAGGCTTCAGCTGATACAGACAGTTTTATTTGGGATACAAGCATATTGGTCTCAATTGTTCATAATACCCGTGAAAGTTCTGAAGTTGATAGAAGCATATTGCAGAAGCTACTTGTGGTCTGGAGCTAATACAATTACCAAGAAGGCTTTGGTTGCTTGGGAAAGAATATGTCTACCTAAATCTGTTGGTGGTCTCAACTTGATTAACCTACAGATATGGAATAAAGCAGCTATTGCAAAAATATTCTGGGACCTAGAGCATAAACAAGACAGGTTATGGGTGAAATGGATACATTCCTACTATATAAAAGGCCAGAGGATAACTGATATACCTATACCACAACAATCCAGTTGGATGGTGAGGAAGATACTGGGTGCTAGGAGTACAATTGCTCAACTGTATAAACCCTTGACGGAAGGAGAAAGACTTATCAAACAAATCTATATACAACTGCTACCTGCCCTCCCAAAAGTTGGATGGAAGAACCTGATATTTAAAAATGCTGCTAGACCTAAAGCTCTATTTACTATGTGGCTACAATGTCAAAATAAGTTGCTGACTGTGAATAGACTTGCAAAATGGGGAATAAAAGTGAATCCTCAATGTGTACTTTGCCTAACCACTACTGAGACTAGAGACCATTTATTTGGAGAATGCAAATTTGTTGTAGACTTGTGGAGCAGACTCATGAAATGGATGCAAATCCAACCTGTTGTTCTATCTTCATGGAATCAATTCTTTACATGGATCATTATACAAGCTAGGGGAAAATCTAAGAGGGCTAAGCTGATAAAGATGACCTACGCAGAATTTGCCTACGCAGTTTGGAGGGAAAGAAACCTGAGAATATTTAAAGGGGAGAGAAGAGATCAACTCACCCTTGCTAAGGAGATTTCTTGTGTCTGCAACTTTAGAGCTACTGGAGATATGAATCACATGCTACAGCAATACTATTTTTAATTTGTGTCTGTTTTTGACACTTCATGCTACAACTAGGATAAATAGATAACACCTTTGTATAGGCTTTTGTGAGTATTTCTTTTAGAACAGCCAACTGAGTTTTGCTGGGTTGTACTTTGTATTCCTCTACTTGGTGATTAATAAAATACATAATTACCAACCAAAAAAAATATTATAGAAAGCTTCAACCAATGTACGTTTAGGGTTTTTAAAGGCTGAGAATTTTACGCTCTGAAAATTTAATATATATATATATATATATATATATAGAGAGAGAGAGAGAGAGAGAGATAGATAGAGAGACACACAAAATTGCAAAACTGTGATTTAAAAAACACAAGTTGCTGCAAGGAAGAAAAGAGAATCGATACTTCAGTTACTTGACGAAACGAGATCCAAAGCAATTGGGAGAATGTTAGATGACAAAGCGGAGATATATGCTTGAAAAAAAAATATGGATGCAAAGCAACAACAGGGAAAAATGTTTGATGACAAAGCGTCTAGTCTTACGGGTAAAAGATGGGGGAAAAAGGAAGGGAGTCGAATAATGACGTTACTCGCCCAAGAAAAAGTTTAGAGGCTAGGAACCTGTCATACCCCTGAAGAAGCGGCCATTGTGCACGAAGAAGCTATTGTTAAGCTTCAATTAGTTGGACGAAACAAGATCCAAAGCAATTGGGAGAATTTTCGATGACAAAAGCGGAGATTTACGGTTTAAGAAAATATCGATCCAAAGCAACAAAAGAGAAGAAGTCAGATGACGACGCGTCCGGTCTAGGGTAAAAGAGGGGGAAAAAAAGAAGGGGTCGAGTGCCTAATTAGAAAGAATTACATAGTATGTCACCCGACCCAACCCTATAACCAAAATAGGCCCATATTTTGGGATCTTACCCGTTTGGGCCCATATTGTATAAATTTTGAAAAAAATAAAAGTTTCCCGCCACTCTCTTCTCCTATTCTTCTCCCCACTCTAGTGCCACCTCCTCTAGGTTTGTTATAAAGTTTAAGATTTTGATATCCAAATCAAAAATTAGGTTGGAGAAATTGGAACCTTTCCAGATCTAAAATTTTATGAAAGAATCATACTTAACTACGAATGGGTGCTATTGAAATCTTCTATCTATATAGAATAGAAGAAGTAAATCAATATGATGATGCTAAATGTTACGTTGAAAAATCAACAAATGTCAAATTTTTGAACAAAATTAGTTAGGATAGTTAATAATTAGTTACTTTTTATAAATTTAAATTAAAAATAAATAATATCAATATATTTTTAAGAAAAACACTATTATATATATATATATATATATATTGAGTTATAAAATAAAATTTTAAAAAATAATAAAAGTTCCTAAATATGATGAATATTGATTCTATGTTAGTAATTCTATAACGAAATAAACATTGCCTCACAAAAATCCTCAATCCTCATACGCTTTATTGAAATTACGGTACATAAATTTTGTAGTATTTGTTTATTAGCCTGTACAAAATAAGCTAGAATTCTCTTTTTAATAAGGTATACAATTTTCTCTTTTATGTTAGGAAATTTTAGAATTGATAATAATTTTAATCCTTCTTGAAAAGATATTTTTTTATTTTATTAAACTTAGGATTTTAGGAATTGAATAAAATTTGATTCCTTCTTGAAAAAGTATTTTCTCATTTATTTATGACTGAAATTTTAAGAATTTGTTTTTTTCTTTTTCTTTATTTACGTTAGATATTTTAGGAATATTCATTTTTTTTCTATCATGTAGATCAATTATTTTATTTTACATTTCATATTAGACTATTTTAACTCCGTATATTTAGTTTCTATTTAAATTAGGAATTGTTAAACACTTTGGGGATACTTTGAGACAATTAAATTGCTTGTAGGAATTATATTCTCAAGCTATATAATTTTGTAGTCGTATGAGATGCAAGTACATATGAAACTTAAGGCTATCGTTGGGTTGTCAAAAAGGAAGAGGAAAGTGGTCAAAGGTTTTTTTTTCTTCTTCAAAGTTTTCGATAAACATCAATTTTCTTCTTACGCACTGTGATATTAGGAAAAAGGACGGAAAGAAGTCCTAAATATTAGAAAATAATTTTAAAAAAAAATTCAAATATAGGAAAAATAATTAAATATTTTTTTCTAAATATTAGAAGAATGATTAATTGACTATTTTGTCTAGGGTGAAATTAATTTAAGTGTAGAAAAAATTAACGATATTTCGCTAAGTGACTTCGTTCTTTTAGTATAACATAGATATAGATAGATATATAGATGAAGAATTAACCCAAACAGTCGTCCATCCAATATATTATATAGATGAATAATTATACACATATGTATTATATGTATATAATTATATATAATATATGCATATGGCTAGAAAAGGTAAACAATGAATATCGCCGGCTATTTTGCGTAAAGATAGATGCATGGATGGATGGATAGAAATTAAAGTTCCCAACGATATAGATCGATATTACGTGTTCTTCATAATTTTGATAAAAGAATTTAAAGTTAAAGTACTATTAAGATATTATTTGTTATAAATATTTTAAATTTTTAATCATAGACGGAGGTGCCTGCTTAGTACACGTTCTTCACAAAACAATATAAATTTCTTATTCCTACCCAAGAGCTAAGAACACATAATATTTGCACTTATTCTTATTATCCATTTGAGTTAAGAACAAAGATAATAATATAATACAATTATATAAGTTTACGTATTGTTAACAAAGATAATATTATGTGTTCTTTAAAGAAGAAGTATAATTATCTTTTCTTACGACAATATTAGTAAAGGAATCCTAAAGGATATATATTTATTTCTGAAATAATCTTTTCCCTCTAATTCTTTTCGAAGTAATATGATTCCTTATATATAGAAAATATTATGGAAAGATTTAAAATTACTAAATATTAGGAGTTCTTACATAATCTAAATAAGAAAAATATTTAATTAAAAAGATTTAGTTAGCTTTAAAGGTCCTAAAATTAGAAATATAAGGAAATGTCAAATTTGTCTAATGTGAAATCTATTTTTAAGGATAAAAAAAGCGAACGACATTTCGCTAAGGTCTTTCGTGTTTTTAATATAGTATTAGCCTTTATGGTATGCGCGTTGCACGTTTACCTAATCTCAACGAATACAAAATATAAAAGAAAGTCAAATAAATATTATTTTAAGATTTATTTTTGAGTTATATAATAAAAGTTAACGAATAAATGTAAAATCATAAAAAAAAAAAATGATTGTCAATCCTATTAGATTTTTTAAATTAATATAAACTGTTTAATATAGATTTATTTGTTGAAGGAATAATTTAATTTTTAAAAGGTATAAAATTATATATATAGGCCAACTCAACTTTGTGGTAATTAACTTCATATAAATTACTCCATAATTTTTTAGATTATTAGGTGCATTACATGTTTTTTCATATTGTTCGGTTTATTTCTAGTTTATTTTAATACTTTACATATAATATGTAACCAAATCTCACGGTAGTTTTCTAAAATAATCTATGTTTCCAATACCCAAATCCTCGTTGATTTCCAATAAATAAAATCTTGCCTTCGTTTTATACTCTTTTAAGTTTCATAAATATTTAGGCGTGTATGTGTCTTTAGGAAGAAATATAGTCATAATAATAAATAAGTAATATGTCTATCTAATGTACGTGAGAGGGTGAACTTTTTGGAGTTAAGATCGCTTTATTATATATGGAAGAAAAATTGTCTATTTTGCCCAAATACTACTATAGTTTTAATATAACGATTCGACCGGTCGTTTTAAGTATTACAGCCATGTTCTCTCATTTATTATTCATTTTATGCTTTACAGTTATTATGTGACTTTTCGGGGTAGTTTGTTCGGGTCCGGTGAGGTTTTGGAATGAATTAAGGCACTTAGTCTCAAGGATGAAAACTTAAGTTGAAAAAGTTATCCGGATATTGACTTGTGTGTAAACGACTCCGCAATAGAGTTTTGATGATTCCAATAGCTCTGTATGGTGATTTTGGACTTAGGAGTGTGTCCGGAAAATAATTTGGAAGTCCGTAGTTAATTTGGCTTGAAATGGTGAAATTAGAAAATTGAAGGCTTGGAAGTTTGACCGGGAGTTGACTTTATTGATATCGAGGTCGGAATTCAATTCTGATTTTTTTTTATAGGTCTGTTATGTCACTTCTGACTTGTGTGCAAAATTTGAACTCTATCGGATTTGATTTGATAGGTTTCGGCATCGAATATAGAAGTCGGAATTCGTTAGTTTTCATTAGGTGAATTGGGGTGCGATTCGTATTTTTAGCGTTGTTTGATTTGATTTGAGGCCTCAACTAAGTTCGTATGATATT
The DNA here is from genome assembly GCF_000715075.1 of Nicotiana tabacum. NCBI lineage: Eukaryota > Viridiplantae > Streptophyta > Magnoliopsida > Solanales > Solanaceae > Nicotiana > Nicotiana tabacum. Next base: position 9,762,835 of record NC_134101.1, on the reverse strand, counting down.
TTAGGACTTGTTGGTATTTTTGGTTAGGGTCTCGAGGTTCTTGGGTGGATTACGGATGGCTAATGGATCAAAATTTGGACTTAAACAACTACTGAATTTTTTTGCCTTCTGGTGCAATCGCACCTGCGGAGTTTTGCTCGCAGGTGCGACCTCGCATAAACGAGTTTTCCATCGCAGAAGCGGCCAGGCGTGGGTTGAGGCAGTGATCGCAGAAGCGGACAGGTGGACCGCAAAAGCGGGTCACACCTGCGAGTGTGCGATCGCAGAAGCGGAAGGGCGAGAGGGGAGGCTGCTTCGCAGAAGCGGACAGCTTTAAAGCAGAAGCGAGTTTGCAGAAGCGGACTTCTTGTCCGCAGAAGCGAAGGCAGTTGCGGAAGCGAAAGCTTCACCGCAAAAGCGCAACCGCAGATGCGGCCAAGTGCATCGCATATGCGAAAATGCTGGGTAGTGTAAATCGAAGTGTCCGAGATTTTTTCTCACTTTTGGACATTTCAAGCACGTATTAGGGCGATTTTTGAGCGAGAATTCACGGAAAAATTTGAGGTAAGTCACTTGTAATCATTGTTAGTCAATAATATTGAATTATCTTTGAATATCCGATTAGATTACGTATTTTTGAGGTGTAATTCGAGAATTTGGGCCTAGGGATTTGAAAATAAGATTTGAGAATTTGGAGGTCGAGTTGATGTCGGAATTTGGTAAAATAGGTATGGTTGGACTCGTGGTTGAATGCACGTTCATATTTTGTAACTTTTGTCGGGTTTCGAGACGTGGGCCCTATTGTTGATTTTTTAGTTGAATTTCGGATTTTAATAGGAAAATTTAGTATTTTCATATGAAATTGATTCCTATAATTCGTGTTGACTGTATCGAATTAATTGTGACTAGATATGAGGTATTCAGAAGCCAATTCGCGAGGCAAATGCTTATTGGAATAAAGAATTTGACGGTTTGAGGTAAGTAACATTTCTAAACTTGGTTCTGAGGGTATAAACCCCGAAAGTACGAGTTATGTGTGTAGACATTAAAATTTAATCTGATTTAGGTGGGGCCTCTACAAGACAAGCCGGTCTTCAAGCCCAAAAAGTCTGCTAGGGTTGCTTGGAGGCTACTCTACCCTAACCCTAAATCAAAGTTATAATAAGGGTCACATATTCCCTTTGAAAAGACATATTAAAAATTGAGATCATCTCAACAATTCCATAAACTCTCGGAATATGCACAAAGAGATCAAATATATGATCTTTAAAATTGCATAAAACTCTTGGAATATTCATTAAGAGATCAAAGACATGCCAAATATGTTTTGTTCAAAGTTCTAGCAACATTTAAGATCCAAATAGAGTGTTGCTACATGCTTCTTGATAATCAAATACATCAAGGAGATGCATATCATTCTACGTTCGAGAAATACGCCGCTAAGGCCTTCGAATTACGGATAACAAATCAGAGTAAAGAATCAAGGGAGAAATATAATTATACCCGCATTATTTTATCAATAATTTTTTTTTTCATATTTATATTGTGGTTGTAATTTATTTTTGTATCACATATAATTTGTTGCAAACAAATTGACACGCCCAGTGGGACCAGTTCTGCCCTTCATCTCTTTCTCCTGTAAATCGGAAACTACAATATTCAAAATCAACTATTGTGATAGCCTTTAGATAGATTAATGGTGTTCTAAGTAAGGACCTAATGCAGTCACATCTGTTGATCTCTATTATGTTGGTCCGGTCACTCGACGCATGTTCAAGACCAGTTGCTTGGATGGATCGAATAATTTACTTTCTTGGATATTGCAAAAAAGAGCAAATCTCATATGATGACTGTATATATTTGGGGCAACATACCTTGTTCTCTATTTAAGTGATTTCTCGTCAAAGCCACAATATCGCAAGAAGGATGCGCTGAGTGGTTCCGCTACAATACTACAAGGATTAACGAACAAATTGATCCAACCACCGAAGTCTGAAACTGCAAAAGGAAGAATCTTGAAGTAGATATTCAATGGCGGACAAATAACGACATTCAGCAATATCCAAATCCAAAGGAAGCATGAGTTCACGACTATATCGCATGCCAAAGCAAAGCAAACTGTAACGGCCCGACCGGTCGCTTTGATCTCCAGCGCGTCGTTCAGTGATTCAAGGCCATGAGTAGCTTTACTTCAGGTATTACGACTTGTACGTGTGGTCGGAATTGAATTTCGGGAAGTTCGGAGTTGATTCGGAAAGAAAATTCTCATTTCGGAAGCTTTAAGTTGGAAGAATTGGCTAAGGTTAGATTTTTGAGTAAACGACATCGGAATCGGGATTTAAAGGTTCCGACAGGTTCGTATGAGGATTTTGGACTTGAGCGTATGTCCGGATCGGGTTTTGGATGACCCGGGAGCGTTTCGGCGCATATTGTGGAAGTTGACATTTTGGAAGAATTTCATAAATTTGGGTTGAAGTGCATTTCAATGTTAGCAACGTCCATTTGGGATCCTGAGTCTGGGAATAGCTCCGTATGGTGATTCTGGTATTGGGAGCGTGTCCGAAAATGGGTTTAGAGGTATGTAGGTCATTCTAGGGCCATTTGGCGAGAGTTAGAAATTTGAAGATTTTTTTTTTGAGAAATTTGACCGGAAGTGGACTTTCGAACTGTAAATAATCCAAACCAGTATGCAAACAGAGCTCCAGCCTCGAATTAAGGTACCTCGAGGTGATAACAGTATAAGAACAGTAAAGATTGAATAAATTGATGAACAAGAACACGAGCCAGAAAAGAAGAGCTATATCGCTTTTGTTTTAGTGAAGAATAATCCTACAAATGATTGGAACTCCTCTTTATATGGTAGATGAAACCTAATTATGGTATGTCTTACAGAAGAAAATCGTATAAACAGCTAATTAACAGCTTCTGATTTGGTCCGTTCCGAGATTCACGCCACGATCCTCGACCAATCAGAATATCACACTCTTTTCGTTAATAAGTTGTCCCCGATGTTACTCGAAGTCTATATCTCCCGGCTTCGATTGATACCGACCTCAATCTCGAAAGAGACTTCGATCTCGAACTCAATACCTTAGCTCTTCAATGCAACGTCCTTGTTTCGATCATATAGTGAAATCGGGCCGATTTTTACCGTATACATTGATCATGTCGTATGAACATTTCAATTGTGACAAGGAAACATATTTTTAAGTGGCATCATTTTCAAACCAGAACAAATTGTAACAGTGACCTCTTGAATCTGACATTTTATACATTCCTTAAATACTTAATATTTGCCATAATAATTTTTTAATGTAGTTTCTAATTATTTAAATTTTACGTAAATAATATATTATTGAGAAATTAATATTTAACTGAGACCGAAAAATATAAGAGTGTGATCATCTTATCTCAAATTTTAAGTTTATTAGAGAGTATCATACTTTTATTTAATTAATTATATTTTCAACAACTCCAAATTCCTTCCTTTTTTAAGAGAGTATATGAAAAGTGAAACTAAAATAAATAACATTAAGTGCGATGAACTTTTATAACTCCCTTAGTGTTTCATTTTTTTTGTTTTTGCTTCATTATTCAATCGTTAGACTTTGGTCAAGCCCAATGCAAGCGGGTCAAACTGAAATCTCTGATTACAAATTACCTTGGTAATTAGATATCTTTCCAAAAATATTATGCAAAGACCAAATGTCAAGTTGACTAATATTCTTCATACCTATGACTGTTATATCAGTCATAATCTGATCTTTACAAAAGAGCTTCCCAGATTTATTGTTTAATTTTCTTAGTTGATATTATATATTAATTATATATGGTTATACATGAATTATGCATATATTTATCATACATCCATCAACTATTTTTAATTTAAGTGATTAAACGAATAATTATTTAGGTTAATTTTTCTACTACAAAATAAACAAATGAGTATAATCCGAGTGGTTAGTACATTTCGTCCATCATTTTAATTAATCATATAAAGGAAAAGTTTTATACTCGTAGTAATTCATGCAAGCAGCTTCAAAAAAATCTTCCAACAACTTCCCAAAAAGTCTCGCAACAACTTTATTTCTTTTATAAATAGAGAGCCAAGACAGTTTATTCTGTACATCAGTTTGAAGTTAAAATAATATATCAGTCTTTCTCTATATTTGTGTTTGGTTTATTTACTTTATAATTTTTATTTTATAATATAATGATAAATATTTTTCTTCGGAAAAAAAGAGATAGGAGGCTATTGGGGGAGAGCTGAAAGGTGGGGGATTAGTTATTATTTGTAAAATTAGTACTACTAGCTAGTAGGTATACGTCTCTAGTTTCATAACGTTTTTTAGAGCATTGGTATACGAATTTAACTTATATTTTAATAATACTTATATTACAATTTATTTTAACTGGTTTTAACAGATAATATGTCTTATTTTTCATGTCATTGCTTTTACTTTTGACAATCTTATACTTGTAGTTATGTCTTTAGGTAACTTGATAGTTGTAGATTTTTTTTTTGTATTATCAATATATGTATTGACCCTCCTCTCCCATCTCATGATAGGGGTAAGGTCAGCGTACACACTATTCTCCCAGACCCCAATTTATTGTCGGTGTTGTTGTTGTTATAATATATGTGTAGACCTACTTATAATATAACTTCTGACCAAATATGTACATTTAAATCTCTTTATAACAACCTTGTTTGTTCCGAATATTTTTGGATGTTATAACGAATTGCTGTTATAGAAAACATAATTATAATAGAACATGAGAATTGGCTCCGAAAAAATTTGACTTTTATAGAAAAATGTTGTTATATAAGGATGTTGTTATAGTAATGTCTTACTGTAATATATTATATGTTTGTATACCATAAATGATGTTCATCCTCTTGCTTTGAGACTGGTAAAAAAGAGTAAGGGGGAATAAATATTCGGTCCCATTCCTGCGTATTACTGAAGGACATGACTACACTCAGTATCGGAAATTGAATGTGCTCGTCTTTTGTATTAAAATCCAAGTGTATGATTTATTATTGTTTTTTTTCCTTGCATGTGTATAGTTATTGGTTACAGGTTTGGCAAAGTAATAGATATAGGGAAAAAGACAATAGTACATTAGCCCTGCCAGAGTCATTCATGTGCATTGCATAATTCGTAAGATAAGTTAATATATAATTTAGCTGTTTTGTAATTTACTTATCTAATATCCATCCCATTGAGAAATATTTCTCCAACAGGAGTAGGTTAGGACAACTTGGACATGTTTTTTTGTACTGCTGGCAAAGGCCACCCTAATCAGGTAGATGAGGCATGTACTACTCCTATATCTACTTTCATACTACCTGGGGGTGGCAAATTGACGGGTAGGGTCGAATATGAGTGGGTTAGAATGAGTTAATCGATGGATAATGTGAATACTCATATTATACATGAATATGATCACTTTTAAAGTTTACTTTCAGTCTCCTATGAATAAAAATAGCTCGCCATTGACCCTGTTGAAATTGTTTCTAAATGTTTTTCCTTTTCTCCAGTGATGTACAATTATGTTCAACGATAAGGACACACAGTGGCGGAGGCACAAGCCGAAATACGAGTTCGGCCGATCCCAATAGTTTTTGCTCAAACAATGTATTTAGCTAGCGTTTGGTCATAAATTACCAAATTTGTTTTGAAAAATCGGATTTGGGTGAAGTTTGGTTTAAAGATGAAAATGTGTTTGGACATGAGTTTTCAAAACATATTTCACTTTTTTTTTTGAAAAAACATGACTTATACCCACAAGTTCTTAAAACTATCACAAATACCCAACAGTACCTTCGTCAATAACATCCATTATATTATCGCAAATCATAATCCTGAACATAAATAAATTTAGTACAAAATTATCATTTTTATAATGAATTACATAATACACTATCAGATGACCGAGAAGACGAAGCAACATTGTTACAAAATAATAAATGGTGGGCTCTTTTATAAAATACAAAATTTTGGAGCAATTTTTAAAAAATGTAATAGTAATATTTTGGGGCAAAACCAGCTCTTGAGTTGGTTTTAGGATTTGGGTTTTGGGAATTTGCCAAAATATGAATAAAATTTATGAACAAACATGTATTTGCCAAAAAAAAACTCAAATATATTTTGACAAAATCTATGGCCAAACAGATCCTTAGTATTTAGAATTTATTAAATATGTACAAATATTAAATATAGAACCCAGTCACTAACACTTGGAATCATCGTTCTAAAATCCAGAAACCATAAGGTTGAAATCCTAGCTGCGTCTACAAGGACACAAAGATAAAGCTAGAACAAATACATGTCATCTCAAAAGAAAAAGTAACTCATAAATTTAAGAGATACTGGAAAGGTACGCAAATGTCCCCTTCATATCAACAAGGCAGCTCCTCCTCCAACTCTTTTTTAGGATGATTAGGTAATTCAGGAGCACAATACGTCATGTATCTGTAGAAACTTAAACAAAGGCAGAAGCTCAAAACCAAAACACCAACTAACAATTCTTCATTCAGCCAGTGAACAAGAACAAGCATTGCTAATCCCAGCAAAAAGTCAAAAAGTCCAATATCATATGCTGCGTGCATGAAGTGGGTAAAGATATAGACACATGCGGTGCAGCCTAGCAGTATAACGAAATAACCAACATTGTACTCCAAAAGGTGATGCAAGGCTGCTGCAACTATCATAGGAATGACCTCAATCATAAATTTCGCCTTAGCACCAATTAACCGGAAAGGCGACATCTCGCGATGCCAATAACAAACAGAGTACCATGGAATCAGATAAGCATTAGTGCTAACAATATAGTAACTGAAAAAGGTGACAGGACCGGCATCCTCCACAAAAATTGGAAAGACAGCCCATATACACCATAAGGGAATAAAATTAAGAAGAAACCACCGCCAGTCATCACCCACTATGAGACGAACTGAAAGAAACACAGAAAAACATATTGAGCATCTCAAATAAAGTTACTAAACACACAAAATCGAGCACACCAAATCTATAAACAAGCACAATTAGAGAGGGCAACTTTGCACAAAAAGTCACAACTTCAAAGTTTAAGCAAAGAAATTATGGCTTTGATCTGCCAACCGAGCTAGAAAAGCATTGTAACTATCTGTTGGTATATGTTTATAGAGATTGCTAGGATAAATTTCAATTGAAGAAGCCAAAAGACATACCGGCTGGTTGACTACAAGTATATGCACCGGGTAACCTAATCAACTTCAAATTTGAAACCACGGTCATCAACATCTACCTGCACTTCTGATAGGAAACACTGACAATGCTGTGAAAGCGAGGAGGCTCAACGCAGGGGAGGGGAGAGGCGCACAGGGGGAGAACATCACCCATCTCGCTGCAGATAGATACTGAGTCATATTCATATTGATTTGTATTTTGCTGTCAACCGAGAAAGGGGACAAGATGAAAAGGATATGTTGAATAACCTGATTCACCACTTCTGACAAAATTAACTGCAAAAAAAAAAAAAAAAAAAAAAAAAAAATGCAGGAATAATTGAAATATTCACAAGGGGGAAAAGGCACGAAATGTACTTTGAAAAATATTCACAGAGGGAAAAAGGCACCAACTTTACCTTGAACACTAGTAAAATAAATTAATTAGCCAAAATTGAAGGTCTGTCATGTAATTGGGAATCAGAGAGCAGTAGATGATATCAAAGGACGAAAGTAAAAATTAGTTATCCAAAAACATTATAGCTAAGTATGAAGAGAGGGCTGCACAAAAAGAGAGATTCCAACAGCCTAGAAGAAGAAGAAGAAGAAGAAGAAGGAGGAGGAGGAGCAGGAGGAGGCCAAAAAGAACAATTCCCACCTGGCAAGTAAAGGGACTAAAGCAGCAAAATGACAACACAAATAAGCAGAATGTTAAACAGGAAATCAGGGGAAATATTCAACAGCAAAATGAGAAAAATGGAGCAGGGACTGTGGGATCAACAAGTATGATTCAGCAAGCTAGTAATACACCTGCGCAAGTTCAACATCACAAACAACAAAATACAAGGGGTAAAGCAGTGGTAAAGAATGATGAAGAGGTAAGACCAATTGGGAGCTATTCTGTTCCAATGAAAAACGGGTTTCAAGCTCTTCATATAGGAGATCATGATCAAATGCCTCCTGATGAAGGTGGAGGACCTCACAATACCCAATGACTTGGTTGATATGGAATATGAGAGGAATAAATAAGAGGTATAAGCAAAAGGAATTGAGAAAATATTTACAAGACAACCACATCAAGATAGCTGGCCTAGTAGAAACAAAAGTAAAAGAAAATAAAGCAAATATGTAGCAGATAAGATAGCTCCCGGATGGAAGATGATCAACAACTACAAAGATGCAGTGAATGGTCTATTTGGGTTGTTTGGGATGATAGAGCCTATGATATACAAGCAGTGTTTAGTGATGCTCAATATATTCACTGCCAGATAATGGAAAGACATGATGGTATGGACTATGGATTGTTTCCTAACAGTAATCTCTGGATGCAATACTATCGAGCAAAGGAAAATATTATGGGAACAACTACAGAGTATGGCTCCTCAAATTACTAAACCATGGCTGATATGTGGAGACTTCAATGCAATGTTATACCCTCAAGACAAAATGTCTGAATCCCCTGTACTATGGGCAGAAATCAAAGATTTTTCTGATTGCTATCACAATTTGCTGGTAAATGAATTGCCACGGAATGGAGAATATTACACCTGGTCTAATAAGCAACTTGGAAGTGCTAGGGTATGTAGTAGGCTTGATAGGGCACTGGGAAATGATGAATAGATGATGCAGTTTGGCCATTTGATCTTGCAATATGGGAAACCATTTGTGTCTGATCATGCTCCTATGCTTATTCCCATCAGGACCACTATGAATAACAATAAAGTACCTTTTAGATTCTTCAATGTCTGGGCAGATCATTCATCCTTCTTACAAATTGTTGAAGAAGAGTGGGCCAATAATAAAACTAGTAGCAGGATGAAGAATATCTGGTTGAAACTGAAAACGCTCAAACCAAAGTTTCAACAATTGAACGCAAAAGAGTACAAAGGAATAACGGAGAAGATTGATCAGAGTAGAATAGCTCTGAAAGATATACAAGCACAACTCGCAGAACAATATACTGATGCATTGGTTGATCAAGAAAAAATCTGCCTGCAGTAATTAGAAAGGTGGTCATTAATTGAAGAGAGTATCCTTCAACAAAAGGCTAGAGAGCTGGATAAAGTTGGGGGATTCAAATAGTAAATATTTTTCAGCAGTGATGAAGGAGAAGAAACAAAGAAAGCAAATTCTGAAACTCAATTCCTTAACAGGAATAAAACTTAACAGGAATAAAGCTACAGGATCATGAGGAGATCAAATTAGAAATTATTTACTTCTGCAAAGCCTTGATGGGATCATCTGCTGCTAGTCTGCCTGCTGTAAACAAGATGATCATGAGGAATGGCCCATCCCTATCACATCAGTAGTGACTTGACGATAACTTAAACCGACATAGTGGGGATTAGGATTATGTGTGGATCGTACACCTTTGCGGAGTGCAATTGGTTGACTAAGGAGACAAGTCTGCAGTAGGTGCAGAATCTGATGTGGGGCGTGAATCACCTAGGCCTCATGCTGGACGTGGACGACGATGATAAGTCAATAGTGGTGGAGCTGCAGAAGGTTGAACTGGATTATGTAGAGGAACTGGAGCTATAGGTAGTGGAGCTACAACCGGAGCTGTAGGTGGTGGAACTGGAGTTGTAGGTGGTGAAGCTACAACTGGAGTTGTAAGTGGTGGAGCTGGAGTGACTGAATCTCTAAAAGATGAAACTGGTAGTACCTCGGAAATATCTAAGTGATTACCTGAACCTGTGAAGTATGATTGGGTTTCAAAGAATGTAACATCAGCGGACATATGGTATCGCTGGAGGTCAGGAGAATAGCATCGATACCCCTTTTGTGTTCTCGAGAAACTTAGAAATATGCACTTAAGAGCACGAGGAGCTAACTTATCTGTTCCTGGAGTAAGGTTATGGACAAAACAAGTGCTTCCAAAGATACGGGGTGGAAGAGAGAACAAATGTAAGTGGGAAAACATGACAGAGAATGGAACTTGGTTCTGGATAGCTGAAGATGGCATACGATTAATAAGATAGCAAGATGTAAGAATTGCATCCCCCAAAAAATGCAACGGAGCATGAGATTGTATGAGTAGGGTACGAGCAGTTTCAATAAGATGTCTATTCTTTCTTTCAGCTAACCCATTTTGTTAAGATGTGTACGGACAAAATGTTTGATGAATAATCCCATGAGATTTCATAAACTGCTGAAATGGGGAAGACAAATACTCTCGGGCATTATCACTACGAAATGTGCGAATAGAAACCCCAAATTGATTTTGAATTTCAGCGTGGAAGGCCTGAAAAATAGAAAACAGCTCAAATTGAATTTTTTTCAAAAATATCCAAGTGCACATGGAATAATCATCAATGAAACTGACAAAGTAGCGGAATCCCAAGGTGGAACTTACCTGACTAGGACCCCAAATATCTGAATGGACTAAAGTAAAATGTGACTCTGCTCGATTATCAAGACGTGGAGGGAAATGGGAGTGAGTATACTTACCGAGCTGACATGACTCACACTCTAGAGCTTACAAGTGAGATAAACCATATACCATTTTTTGAAGTTTTGACAAACTGAATCTGGTGAATCAGTAACAGGACAAGTTGTAGAAGGAAGACAAGATGTAAGTCCATGTGATTTAGCAAGGATAAGGTAATAAAGTCCGTTTGATTCACGCTTGGTACCAATGATCCGCCCCGTACTGCGTTCCTGTATAAAAACATGGTCGTTAAGAAATAAAATATCGCATTTAAGTGATTTGGCTAAGCGACTAACAGTTATGAGATTAAAATGACTATTGAGAACATAAAGGATTGAATCTAAAGGTAAGGAAGGAAGTGAGCTTGCTTGACCTATTGCAGTTGCCATGGTTTGAGACCCATTGGCCATTGTGACTTTTGGAAGAGATTGAGAATACAAAATAGTAGTGAAAAGAGATTTGTTACCAGAAATATGATCTGATGCACCTGAATCAATGACTCAAGACTCAGAGGATGAAGATTGAGAGAAACAAGTCATGCTATTATTACCTGTTTGAACAACAGAAGGTATCTCAGAAGATGTCTGCTTACATGCTTTATACTGAAGGAACTCAATATACTCTGCTAAAGAAACCATACGATTATTCAAAGCATCGGTTCCCATGTCGCTACAATTTGTAGTAGTAGGGTTAACTTGAAATAGTGAAAATAAGTAACTCATGTGAGAAAACTGAAGAAATAGCTTGAAAAATACTGTTTATAGCAGGAAAACAGAACATTGTTCTGTGCCAGAAATACTGTTGCTCGCCGAAAAGTTCCAAAGTTCTCAGAATTTATCGTAGCCAGGATGGATAGACTCGAAATTCCTTTGTGAGCAAGTTGTCCTGAAGAAATATTTTCAAAAAATGGCCGAAAAGGTCATTGTTCACGCCGGAAAAATATAAAAGTGGTCGAAATTTGATTTAAATTTAGATGGGTAGGCTCGAAATTTTGAGGAGAGCACACTGTCCTGAAGAAGCTTCGCAAAAAAGTGGCCGGAACCCTCGCCGGAAAAGTTATTGCCGGCGCGTGGAGGAGTGTGGCGGCTTTTCTGCCGGATAAAATTTCAGGGGTTGGTTGTCGGATAGTGATCTACCTCGTGGTGGTGTTGGTTTTAGCACAATACCGACATAAAGTGACTTTCACTTAGACAAGCCTTAGGTCACCGGAAAAATTGCACGATGACTAAGTTCTTTCTTCCCGGTTAACGCTGGAATGACGCACACCGATCCTTTCTCACTAATGCTCTAATACCATGTGAAAAGGCACAGTAGAAAATATGTTATTGATATTGTATGATAAATACAATACAAGAGGTCCTTATTTATAGCTATACACTACAAAGAGATATTACTCATCTTCCAATGTGGAACAAGACTACACTATACATATCTGTAAACTAACATATATAAATTAATATCCAAGATCATAGCTTCCAGAATGCAAAAGGTAATGTCTTTCATTATCTCAGAAGCACATGCTGGGTTTATACCTGGAAGAAAGATAGCAGATAATGTCATTTTATCTCATGAACTGATAAAGGCTTATAACAGAAAACATATCTCTCCTAGGTGCATGATAAAGGTAGACATGCAATAAGCATATGACTCAGTGGAATGGATATACATAGAGTAGATTATGGAAGAGTTAGGTTTCCCAACAAAGTTTTTTGGATGGGTAATGACTTGTGTAAAACAGTCAACTACTTTGATTCTTTTCAATGGAGAAACATTGGAGCCTTTCAATGCAGCTAAAGGTTTGAGACAAGGGGACCCCGTGTCCCCCTTCCTCTTTGCCATAGCTATGGAATATTTGAGCAGAATCCTCCTCGGTCTGAAGCAAGTGAAACATTTCAAGTACCATCCAAGATGTGGAAGGCTAGATATTACTCATCTAAGTTTCGCAGATGACCTGCTCTTATTTACTAGGGGGATGTAGAATCTGCGAAGGCATTGAATGACTGTTTCCTCATCTTCTCTGCTGCATCTGGCCTACAAGCAAACTTATCAAAAAGTGTTGTCTATTTCAGAGGAGTGGAGGCAAACATTAAAAAAGAGATCCTACAGGTTTTTGGTTACACTCATGGGGAGTTGCCGTTCAAGTACTTAGGGATCCCTTTGGATACTAAGAAGTTGACAATTATACAATGGCATCCCCTCATTGATAAGATTGTGGCTAGAATTACTTCATGGACTGCAAAAAAACTCTCCTATGCAGGAAGGCTTCAGCTGATACAGACAGTTTTATTTGGGATACAAGCATATTGGTCTCAATTGTTCATAATACCCGTGAAAGTTCTGAAGTTGATAGAAGCATATTGCAGAAGCTACTTGTGGTCTGGAGCTAATACAATTACCAAGAAGGCTTTGGTTGCTTGGGAAAGAATATGTCTACCTAAATCTGTTGGTGGTCTCAACTTGATTAACCTACAGATATGGAATAAAGCAGCTATTGCAAAAATATTCTGGGACCTAGAGCATAAACAAGACAGGTTATGGGTGAAATGGATACATTCCTACTATATAAAAGGCCAGAGGATAACTGATATACCTATACCACAACAATCCAGTTGGATGGTGAGGAAGATACTGGGTGCTAGGAGTACAATTGCTCAACTGTATAAACCCTTGACGGAAGGAGAAAGACTTATCAAACAAATCTATATACAACTGCTACCTGCCCTCCCAAAAGTTGGATGGAAGAACCTGATATTTAAAAATGCTGCTAGACCTAAAGCTCTATTTACTATGTGGCTACAATGTCAAAATAAGTTGCTGACTGTGAATAGACTTGCAAAATGGGGAATAAAAGTGAATCCTCAATGTGTACTTTGCCTAACCACTACTGAGACTAGAGACCATTTATTTGGAGAATGCAAATTTGTTGTAGACTTGTGGAGCAGACTCATGAAATGGATGCAAATCCAACCTGTTGTTCTATCTTCATGGAATCAATTCTTTACATGGATCATTATACAAGCTAGGGGAAAATCTAAGAGGGCTAAGCTGATAAAGATGACCTACGCAGAATTTGCCTACGCAGTTTGGAGGGAAAGAAACCTGAGAATATTTAAAGGGGAGAGAAGAGATCAACTCACCCTTGCTAAGGAGATTTCTTGTGTCTGCAACTTTAGAGCTACTGGAGATATGAATCACATGCTACAGCAATACTATTTTTAATTTGTGTCTGTTTTTGACACTTCATGCTACAACTAGGATAAATAGATAACACCTTTGTATAGGCTTTTGTGAGTATTTCTTTTAGAACAGCCAACTGAGTTTTGCTGGGTTGTACTTTGTATTCCTCTACTTGGTGATTAATAAAATACATAATTACCAACCAAAAAAAATATTATAGAAAGCTTCAACCAATGTACGTTTAGGGTTTTTAAAGGCTGAGAATTTTACGCTCTGAAAATTTAATATATATATATATATATATATATATGAGAGAGAGAGAGAGAGAGAGAGAGAGAGATAGATAGAGAGACACACAAAATTGCAAAACTGTGATTTAAAAAACACAAGTTGCTGCAAGGAAGAAAAGAGAATCGATACTTCAGTTACTTGACGAAACGAGATCCAAAGCAATTGGGAGAATGTTAGATGACAAAGCGGAGATATATGCTTGAAAAAAAAATATGGATGCAAAGCAACAACAGGGAAAAATGTTTGATGACAAAGCGTCTAGTCTTACGGGTAAAAGATGGGGGAAAAAGGAAGGGAGTCGAATAATGACGTTACTCGCCCAAGAAAAAGTTTAGAGGCTAGGAACCTGTCATACCCCTGAAGAAGCGGCCATTGTGCACGAAGAAGCTATTGTTAAGCTTCAATTAGTTGGACGAAACAAGATCCAAAGCAATTGGGAGAATTTTCGATGACAAAAGCGGAGATTTACGGTTTAAGAAAATATCGATCCAAAGCAACAAAAGAGAAGAAGTCAGATGACGACGCGTCCGGTCTAGGGTAAAAGAGGGGGAAAAAAAGAAGGGGTCGAGTGCCTAATTAGAAAGAATTACATAGTATGTCACCCGACCCAACCCTATAACCAAAATAGGCCCATATTTTGGGATCTTACCCGTTTGGGCCCATATTGTATAAATTTTGAAAAAAATAAAAGTTTCCCGCCACTCTCTTCTCCTATTCTTCTCCCCACTCTAGTGCCACCTCCTCTAGGTTTGTTATAAAGTTTAAGATTTTGATATCCAAATCAAAAATTAGGTTGGAGAAATTGGAACCTTTCCAGATCTAAAATTTTATGAAAGAATCATACTTAACTACGAATGGGTGCTATTGAAATCTTCTATCTATATAGAATAGAAGAAGTAAATCAATATGATGATGCTAAATGTTACGTTGAAAAATCAACAAATGTCAAATTTTTGAACAAAATTAGTTAGGATAGTTAATAATTAGTTACTTTTTATAAATTTAAATTAAAAATAAATAATATCAATATATTTTTAAGAAAAACACTATTATATATATATATATATATATATATTGAGTTATAAAATAAAATTTTAAAAAATAATAAAAGTTCCTAAATATGATGAATATTGATTCTATGTTAGTAATTCTATAACGAAATAAACATTGCCTCACAAAAATCCTCAATCCTCATACGCTTTATTGAAATTACGGTACATAAATTTTGTAGTATTTGTTTATTAGCCTGTACAAAATAAGCTAGAATTCTCTTTTTAATAAGGTATACAATTTTCTCTTTTATGTTAGGAAATTTTAGAATTGATAATAATTTTAATCCTTCTTGAAAAGATATTTTTTTATTTTATTAAACTTAGGATTTTAGGAATTGAATAAAATTTGATTCCTTCTTGAAAAAGTATTTTCTCATTTATTTATGACTGAAATTTTAAGAATTTGTTTTTTTCTTTTTCTTTATTTACGTTAGATATTTTAGGAATATTCATTTTTTTTCTATCATGTAGATCAATTATTTTATTTTACATTTCATATTAGACTATTTTAACTCCGTATATTTAGTTTCTATTTAAATTAGGAATTGTTAAACACTTTGGGGATACTTTGAGACAATTAAATTGCTTGTAGGAATTATATTCTCAAGCTATATAATTTTGTAGTCGTATGAGATGCAAGTACATATGAAACTTAAGGCTATCGTTGGGTTGTCAAAAAGGAAGAGGAAAGTGGTCAAAGGTTTTTTTTTCTTCTTCAAAGTTTTCGATAAACATCAATTTTCTTCTTACGCACTGTGATATTAGGAAAAAGGACGGAAAGAAGTCCTAAATATTAGAAAATAATTTTAAAAAAAAATTCAAATATAGGAAAAATAATTAAATATTTTTTTCTAAATATTAGAAGAATGATTAATTGACTATTTTGTCTAGGGTGAAATTAATTTAAGTGTAGAAAAAATTAACGATATTTCGCTAAGTGACTTCGTTCTTTTAGTATAACATAGATATAGATAGATATATAGATGAAGAATTAACCCAAACAGTCGTCCATCCAATATATTATATAGATGAATAATTATACACATATGTATTATATGTATATAATTATATATAATATATGCATATGGCTAGAAAAGGTAAACAATGAATATCGCCGGCTATTTTGCGTAAAGATAGATGCATGGATGGATGGATAGAAATTAAAGTTCCCAACGATATAGATCGATATTACGTGTTCTTCATAATTTTGATAAAAGAATTTAAAGTTAAAGTACTATTAAGATATTATTTGTTATAAATATTTTAAATTTTTAATCATAGACGGAGGTGCCTGCTTAGTACACGTTCTTCACAAAACAATATAAATTTCTTATTCCTACCCAAGAGCTAAGAACACATAATATTTGCACTTATTCTTATTATCCATTTGAGTTAAGAACAAAGATAATAATATAATACAATTATATAAGTTTACGTATTGTTAACAAAGATAATATTATGTGTTCTTTAAAGAAGAAGTATAATTATCTTTTCTTACGACAATATTAGTAAAGGAATCCTAAAGGATATATATTTATTTCTGAAATAATCTTTTCCCTCTAATTCTTTTCGAAGTAATATGATTCCTTATATATAGAAAATATTATGGAAAGATTTAAAATTACTAAATATTAGGAGTTCTTACATAATCTAAATAAGAAAAATATTTAATTAAAAAGATTTAGTTAGCTTTAAAGGTCCTAAAATTAGAAATATAAGGAAATGTCAAATTTGTCTAATGTGAAATCTATTTTTAAGGATAAAAAAAGCGAACGACATTTCGCTAAGGTCTTTCGTGTTTTTAATATAGTATTAGCCTTTATGGTATGCGCGTTGCACGTTTACCTAATCTCAACGAATACAAAATATAAAAGAAAGTCAAATAAATATTATTTTAAGATTTATTTTTGAGTTATATAATAAAAGTTAACGAATAAATGTAAAATCATAAAAAAAAAAAATGATTGTCAATCCTATTAGATTTTTTAAATTAATATAAACTGTTTAATATAGATTTATTTGTTGAAGGAATAATTTAATTTTTAAAAGGTATAAAATTATATATATAGGCCAACTCAACTTTGTGGTAATTAACTTCATATAAATTACTCCATAATTTTTTAGATTATTAGGTGCATTACATGTTTTTTCATATTGTTCGGTTTATTTCTAGTTTATTTTAATACTTTACATATAATATGTAACCAAATCTCACGGTAGTTTTCTAAAATAATCTATGTTTCCAATACCCAAATCCTCGTTGATTTCCAATAAATAAAATCTTGCCTTCGTTTTATACTCTTTTAAGTTTCATAAATATTTAGGCGTGTATGTGTCTTTAGGAAGAAATATAGTCATAATAATAAATAAGTAATATGTCTATCTAATGTACGTGAGAGGGTGAACTTTTTGGAGTTAAGATCGCTTTATTATATATGGAAGAAAAATTGTCTATTTTGCCCAAATACTACTATAGTTTTAATATAACGATTCGACCGGTCGTTTTAAGTATTACAGCCATGTTCTCTCATTTATTATTCATTTTATGCTTTACAGTTATTATGTGACTTTTCGGGGTAGTTTGTTCGGGTCCGGTGAGGTTTTGGAATGAATTAAGGCACTTAGTCTCAAGGATGAAAACTTAAGTTGAAAAAGTTATCCGGATATTGACTTGTGTGTAAACGACTCCGCAATAGAGTTTTGATGATTCCAATAGCTCTGTATGGTGATTTTGGACTTAGGAGTGTGTCCGGAAAATAATTTGGAAGTCCGTAGTTAATTTGGCTTGAAATGGTGAAATTAGAAAATTGAAGGCTTGGAAGTTTGACCGGGAGTTGACTTTATTGATATCGAGGTCGGAATTCAATTCTGATTTTTTTTTATAGGTCTGTTATGTCACTTCTGACTTGTGTGCAAAATTTGAACTCTATCGGATTTGATTTGATAGGTTTCGGCATCGAATATAGAAGTCGGAATTCGTTAGTTTTCATTAGGTGAATTGGGGTGCGATTCGTATTTTTAGCGTTGTTTGATTTGATTTGAGGCCTCAACTAAGTTCGTATGATATTTTAGGACTTGTTGGTATTTTTGGTTAGGGTCTCGAGGTTCTTGGGTGGATTACGGATGGCTAATGGATCAAAATTTGGACTTAAACAACTACTGAATTTTTTTGCCTTCTGGTGCAATCGCACCTGCGGAGTTTTGCTCGCAGGTGCGACCTCGCATAAACGAGTTTTCCATCGCAGAAGCGGCCAGGCGTGGGTTGAGGCAGTGATCGCAGAAGCGGACAGGTGGACCGCAAAAGCGGGTCACACCTGCGAGTGTGCGATCGCAGAAGCGGAAGGGCGAGAGGGGAGGCTGCTTCGCAGAAGCGGACAGCTTTAAAGCAGAAGCGAGTTTGCAGAAGCGGACTTCTTGTCCGCAGAAGCGAAGGCAGTTGCGGAAGCGAAAGCTTCACCGCAAAAGCGCAACCGCAGATGCGGCCAAGTGCATCGCATATGCGAAAATGCTGGGTAGTGTAAATCGAAGTGTCCGAGATTTTTTCTCACTTTTGGACATTTCAAGCACGTATTAGGGCGATTTTTGAGCGAGAATTCACGGAAAAATTTGAGGTAAGTCACTTGTAATCATTGTTAGTCAATAATATTGAATTATCTTTGAATATCCGATTAGATTACGTATTTTTGAGGTGTAATTCGAGAATTTGGGCCTAGGGATTTGAAAATAAGATTTGAGAATTTGGAGGTCGAGTTGATGTCGGAATTTGGTAAAATAGGTATGGTTGGACTCGTGGTTGAATGCACGTTCATATTTTGTAACTTTTGTCGGGTTTCGAGACGTGGGCCCTATTGTTGATTTTTTAGTTGAATTTCGGATTTTAATAGGAAAATTTAGTATTTTCATATGAAATTGATTCCTATAATTCGTGTTGACTGTATCGAATTAATTGTGACTAGATATGAGGTATTCAGAAGCCAATTCGCGAGGCAAATGCTTATTGGAATAAAGAATTTGACGGTTTGAGGTAAGTAACATTTCTAAACTTGGTTCTGAGGGTATAAACCCCGAAAGTACGAGTTATGTGTGTAGACATTAAAATTTAATCTGATTTAGGTGGGGCCTCTACAAGACAAGCCGGTCTTCAAGCCCAAAAAGTCTGCTAGGGTTGCTTGGAGGCTACTCTACCCTAACCCTAAATCAAAGTTATAATAAGGGTCACATATTCCCTTTGAAAAGACATATTAAAAATTGAGATCATCTCAACAATTCCATAAACTCTCGGAATATGCACAAAGAGATCAAATATATGATCTTTAAAATTGCATAAAACTCTTGGAATATTCATTAAGAGATCAAAGACATGCCAAATATGTTTTGTTCAAAGTTCTAGCAACATTTAAGATCCAAATAGAGTGTTGCTACATGCTTCTTGATAATCAAATACATCAAGGAGATGCATATCATTCTACGTTCGAGAAATACGCCGCTAAGGCCTTCGAATTACGGATAACAAATCAGAGTAAAGAATCAAGGGAGAAATATAATTATACCCGCATTATTTTATCAATAATTTTTTTTTTCATATTTATATTGTGGTTGTAATTTATTTTTGTATCACATATAATTTGTTGCAAACAAATTGACACGCCCAGTGGGACCAGTTCTGCCCTTCATCTCTTTCTCCTGTAAATCGGAAACTACAATATTCAAAATCAACTATTGTGATAGCCTTTAGATAGATTAATGGTGTTCTAAGTAAGGACCTAATGCAGTCACATCTGTTGATCTCTATTATGTTGGTCCGGTCACTCGACGCATGTTCAAGACCAGTTGCTTGGATGGATCGAATAATTTACTTTCTTGGATATTGCAAAAAAGAGCAAATCTCATATGATGACTGTATATATTTGGGGCAACATACCTTGTTCTCTATTTAAGTGATTTCTCGTCAAAGCCACAATATCGCAAGAAGGATGCGCTGAGTGGTTCCGCTACAATACTACAAGGATTAACGAACAAATTGATCCAACCACCGAAGTCTGAAACTGCAAAAGGAAGAATCTTGAAGTAGATATTCAATGGCGGACAAATAACGACATTCAGCAATATCCAAATCCAAAGGAAGCATGAGTTCACGACTATATCGCATGCCAAAGCAAAGCAAACTGTAACGGCCCGACCGGTCGCTTTGATCTCCAGCGCGTCGTTCAGTGATTCAAGGCCATGAGTAGCTTTACTTCAGGTATTACGACTTGTACGTGTGGTCGGAATTGAATTTCGGGAAGTTCGGAGTTGATTCGGAAAGAAAATTCTCATTTCGGAAGCTTTAAGTTGGAAGAATTGGCTAAGGTTAGATTTTTGAGTAAACGACATCGGAATCGGGATTTAAAGGTTCCGACAGGTTCGTATGAGGATTTTGGACTTGAGCGTATGTCCGGATCGGGTTTTGGATGACCCGGGAGCGTTTCGGCGCATATTGTGGAAGTTGACATTTTGGAAGAATTTCATAAATTTGGGTTGAAGTGCATTTCAATGTTAGCAACGTCCATTTGGGATCCTGAGTCTGGGAATAGCTCCGTATGGTGATTCTGGTATTGGGAGCGTGTCCGAAAATGGGTTTAGAGGTATGTAGGTCATTCTAGGGCCATTTGGCGAGAGTTAGAAATTTGAAGATTTTTTTTTTGAGAAATTTGACCGGAAGTGGACTTTCGAACTGTAAATAATCCAAACCAGTATGCAAACAGAGCTCCAGCCTCGAATTAAGGTACCTCGAGGTGATAACAGTATAAGAACAGTAAAGATTGAATAAATTGATGAACAAGAACACGAGCCAGAAAAGAAGAGCTATATCGCTTTTGTTTTAGTGAAGAATAATCCTACAAATGATTGGAACTCCTCTTTATATGGTAGATGAAACCTAATTATGGTATGTCTTACAGAAGAAAATCGTATAAACAGCTAATTAACAGCTTCTGATTTGGTCCGTTCCGAGATTCACGCCACGATCCTCGACCAATCAGAATATCACACTCTTTTCGTTAATAAGTTGTCCCCGATGTTACTCGAAGTCTATATCTCCCGGCTTCGATTGATACCGACCTCAATCTCGAAAGAGACTTCGATCTCGAACTCAATACCTTAGCTCTTCAATGCAACGTCCTTGTTTCGATCATATAGTGAAATCGGGCCGATTTTTACCGTATACATTGATCATGTCGTATGAACATTTCAATTGTGACAAGGAAACATATTTTTAAGTGGCATCATTTTCAAACCAGAACAAATTGTAACAGTGACCTCTTGAATCTGACATTTTATACATTCGTTAAATACTTAATATTTGCCATAATAATTTTTTAATGTAGTTTCTAATTATTTAAATTTTACGTAAATAATATATTATTGAGAAATTAATATTTAACTGAGACCGAAAAATATAAGAGTGTGATCATCTTATCTCAAATTTTAAGTTTATTAGAGAGTATCATACTTTTATTTAATTAATTATATTTTCAACAACTCCAAATTCCTTCCTTTTTTAAGAGAGTATATGAAAAGTGAAACTAAAATAAATAACATTAAGTGCGATGAACTTTTATAACTCCCTTAGTGTTTCATTTTTTTTGTTTTTGCTTCATTATTCAATCGTTAGACTTTGGTCAAGCCCAATGCAAGCGGGTCAAACTGAAATCTCTGATTACAAATTACCTTGGTAATTAGATATCTTTCCAAAAATATTATGCAAAGACCAAATGTCAAGTTGACTAATATTCTTCATACCTATGACTGTTATATCAGTCATAATCTGATCTTTACAAAAGAGCTTCCCAGATTTATTGTTTAATTTTCTTAGTTGATATTATATATTAATTATATATGGTTATACATGAATTATGCATATATTTATCATACATCCATCAACTATTTTTAATTTAAGTGATTAAACGAATAATTATTTAGGTTAATTTTTCTACTACAAAATAAACAAATGAGTATAATCCGAGTGGTTAGTACATTTCGTCCATCATTTTAATTAATCATATAAAGGAAAAGTTTTATACTCGTAGTAATTCATGCAAGCAGCTTCAAAAAAATCTTCCAACAACTTCCCAAAAAGTCTCGCAACAACTTTATTTCTTTTATAAATAGAGAGCCAAGACAGTTTATTCTGTACATCAGTTTGAAGTTAAAATAATATATCAGTCTTTCTCTATATTTGTGTTTGGTTTATTTACTTTATAATTTTTATTTTATAATATAATGATAAATATTTTTCTTCGGAAAAAAAGAGATAGGAGGCTATTGGGGGAGAGCTGAAAGGTGGGGGATTAGTTATTATTTGTAAAATTAGTACTACTAGCTAGTAGGTATACGTCTCTAGTTTCATAACGTTTTTTAGAGCATTGGTATACGAATTTAACTTATATTTTAATAATACTTATATTACAATTTATTTTAACTGGTTTTAACAGATAATATGTCTTATTTTTCATGTCATTGCTTTTACTTTTGACAATCTTATACTTGTAGTTATGTCTTTAGGTAACTTGATAGTTGTAGATTTTTTTTTTGTATTATCAATATATGTATTGACCCTCCTCTCCCATCTCATGATAGGGGTAAGGTCAGCGTACACACTATTCTCCCAGACCCCAATTTATTGTCGGTGTTGTTGTTGTTATAATATATGTGTAGACCTACTTATAATATAACTTCTGACCAAATATGTACATTTAAATCTCTTTATAACAACCTTGTTTGTTCCGAATATTTTTGGATGTTATAACGAATTGCTGTTATAGAAAACATAATTATAATAGAACATGAGAATTGGCTCCGAAAAAATTTGACTTTTATAGAAAAATGTTGTTATATAAGGATGTTGTTATAGTAATGTCTTACTGTAATATATTATATGTTTGTATACCATAAATGATGTTCATCCTCTTGCTTTGAGACTGGTAAAAAAGAGTAAGGGGGAATAAATATTCGGTCCCATTCCTGCGTATTACTGAAGGACATGACTACACTCAGTATCGGAAATTGAATGTGCTCGTCTTTTGTATTAAAATCCAAGTGTATGATTTATTATTGTTTTTTTTCCTTGCATGTGTATAGTTATTGGTTACAGGTTTGGCAAAGTAATAGATATAGGGAAAAAGACAATAGTACATTAGCCCTGCCAGAGTCATTCATGTGCATTGCATAATTCGTAAGATAAGTTAATATATAATTTAGCTGTTTTGTAATTTACTTATCTAATATCCATCCCATTGAGAAATATTTCTCCAACAGGAGTAGGTTAGGACAACTTGGACATGTTTTTTTGTACTGCTGGCAAAGGCCACCCTAATCAGGTAGATGAGGCATGTACTACTCCTATATCTACTTTCATACTACCTGGGGGTGGCAAATTGACGGGTAGGGTCGAATATGAGTGGGTTAGAATGAGTTAATCGATGGATAATGTGAATACTCATATTATACATGAATATGATCACTTTTAAAGTTTACTTTCAGTCTCCTATGAATAAAAATAGCTCGCCATTGACCCTGTTGAAATTGTTTCTAAATGTTTTTCCTTTTCTCCAGTGATGTACAATTATGTTCAACGATAAGGACACACAGTGGCGGAGGCACAAGCCGAAATACGAGTTCGGCCGATCCCAATAGTTTTTGCTCAAACAATGTATTTAGCTAGCGTTTGGTCATAAATTACCAAATTTGTTTTGAAAAATCGGATTTGGGTGAAGTTTGGTTTAAAGATGAAAATGTGTTTGGACATGAGTTTTCAAAACATATTTCACTTTTTTTTTTGAAAAAACATGACTTATACCCACAAGTTCTTAAAACTATCACAAATACCCAACAGTACCTTCGTCAATAACATCCATTATATTATCGCAAATCATAATCCTGAACATAAATAAATTTAGTACAAAATTATCATTTTTATAATGAATTACATAATACACTATCAGATGACCGAGAAGACGAAGCAACATTGTTACAAAATAATAAATGGTGGGCTCTTTTATAAAATACAAAATTTTGGAGCAATTTTTAAAAAATGTAATAGTAATATTTTGGGGCAAAACCAGCTCTTGAGTTGGTTTTAGGATTTGGGTTTTGGGAATTTGCCAAAATATGAATAAAATTTATGAACAAACATGTATTTGCCAAAAAAAAACTCAAATATATTTTGACAAAATCTATGGCCAAACAGATCCTTAGTATTTAGAATTTATTAAATATGTACAAATATTAAATATAGAACCCAGTCACTAACACTTGGAATCATCGTTCTAAAATCCAGAAACCATAAGGTTGAAATCCTAGCTGCGTCTACAAGGACACAAAGATAAAGCTAGAACAAATACATGTCATCTCAAAAGAAAAAGTAACTCATAAATTTAAGAGATACTGGAAAGGTACGCAAATGTCCCCTTCATATCAACAAGGCAGCTCCTCCTCCAACTCTTTTTTAGGATGATTAGGTAATTCAGGAGCACAATACGTCATGTATCTGTAGAAACTTAAACAAAGGCAGAAGCTCAAAACCAAAACACCAACTAACAATTCTTCATTCAGCCAGTGAACAAGAACAAGCATTGCTAATCCCAGCAAAAAGTCAAAAAGTCCAATATCATATGCTGCGTGCATGAAGTGGGTAAAGATATAGACACATGCGGTGCAGCCTAGCAGTATAACGAAATAACCAACATTGTACTCCAAAAGGTGATGCAAGGCTGCTGCAACTATCATAGGAATGACCTCAATCATAAATTTCGCCTTAGCACCAATTAACCGGAAAGGCGACATCTCGCGATGCCAATAACAAACAGAGTACCATGGAATCAGATAAGCATTAGTGCTAACAATATAGTAACTGAAAAAGGTGACAGGACCGGCATCCTCCACAAAAATTGGAAAGACAGCCCATATACACCATAAGGGAATAAAATTAAGAAGAAACCACCGCCAGTCATCACCCACTATGAGACGAACTGAAAGAAACACAGAAAAACATATTGAGCATCTCAAATAAAGTTACTAAACACACAAAATCGAGCACACCAAATCTATAAACAAGCACAATTAGAGAGGGCAACTTTGCACAAAAATTCACAACTTCAAAGTTTAAAAAGGAGAAACTCCTCATGTCTCCAAACAGTATAAGAAAAGAAATTGTGGCATTGATCTGCGAACCGAGCTAGAAAAGCACCGTAACTTCAAAAGACTTACCGGCTGATTGACTACAAGTACATAAACCAGGTAATCTAATCAACTTTAAAATTGAAACCACGGCCATCAAAAACTGCCTGCCTCCCTATATCTAGTCTTACGGGTAAAAGATGGGGGAAAAAGAAAGGGAGTCGAATAATGACGTTACTCGCCTGAGAAAAAGTTGAGGCTAGGAACCTGTCATACCCCTGAAGAAGCGGCCACTGTGCACGAAGAAGCTGCTGTTGAGCTTCAATTAGCTGGACGAAACGAGATACAAAGCAATTGAGAGAATTTTCGATGACAAAAGCGGAGATTTAGGGCTTAAAAAAATATCGATCCAAAGCAACAAAAGAGAAGAAGCCAGATGACGAAGCGTCCGGTCTAGGGTAAAAAAGGGGGGAAAAGGAAGGGGTCGAGTGCCTAATTAGAAAGAAATTAGAAAGAATTACATAGTATGCCACCCGACCCAACCCTATAACCAAAATAGGCCCATATTTTGGGATCTTACCCGTTTGGGCCCATATGGGTATATATTTTACACACACTACTTTACTTTACTACTATCAATAAAGGGTATCGGGAGGAGCTTCGGTTCAGGTGAAATTACAAAAAAATCATAAAACTTTACATTATTCCATATTGGTCCACACGACACTAATGGGTTGTGCAAAGAGCACTGTAAATTGTACTTTACTATCTGTTCCATTTTATTGGCAATTGAATGGACTTTCTACAGAGACACAATCACACAGGTCCCTTCCAGCGCTGTGCATAAATTATGGTACCAAAATTTTAGTATTCGGTATGTTATTTGGTTTAATTTTTATAAAAAAATATTATTTGTTAGTTTAAAACGAAAATTAAAATATTGATACCGTATCGAAATATATATTATATTCCATAATATATATATTATTAATTATAATATAAATATATTATATTGCTTTCCTTTTTTCTCTAATTTTATTAATTAACTCTAACCAAGTAACAATACATTTATAATGATCAAATTTATTACTTTAGGGAAAGTTTTCTCTAGGTTGGTATTTGCTAGTTTTGGACAAAACTTCTATCAACAAATATTTTTAATTTTGTATTTTTGAGTACTTTAATTAAGAATATTACGGTAAATCGAATAAAATGAAGTTATGGAACCAAATAAATCGAAATATAAAGTGTAAAAATCAAACCATATTATGTAAACGGAAACCGACGACACATTCTAGGCTCAACCCCAGGGAATAAACACATTCTTCAACTGTTCTTCAAGGGTTTCAAAGAGAGAGAACTCTAAGTGGAACTTATCAGAAATCTTCACTCATCGGATGTCTCCAATTTTCCATTTGTATGTGGATTTTAAGTTTTGTGTAGTACTTCTCTGCTCTGTGAAAATTTCCATCTAGGACAAAAATAGTGATAAAGAGGGAAGAACGTCGATGCCACCTATGTATTTGATGAAATTCCCCAGTGGAAGATCTTCATGGTCAGCGAGTTTGGATAAACTCCGTAATGCAAATTTTGACATAAGCTGTTCACGAAAGTTGCAGTTTATGACATAACGATTTCGTCCTTAAAAAGTTCTTGCTCTTGCATGGATGGGATTTCCTCTCTAAAGTGGTGAATTTTAAAAAGCTTGAGGTTTACTGACTGGTGCAATCAAGGTTTCACCTTTTTGGAACTGAACGGTTTGCTTTTAATTGGTATGCTCATCGCCAATTGCTGAAGGTTACTGAGTAATTAACTAATTAGTTATAGTCTATGTTCAGTTACTTTGTATTTTGTTCTTGAAATTGATAGACAAATTCCAAGTTTCTACCTTTATATTTAATAATTTGCACGTCAACTGTATTATTTCAATTTGTAATTATTCGCGCACCTTTGTTCCATGCCTGAAGTCTATGACAATTTGCCCTCTCGATAGAGGTTGCGATTAAACTATCAGAATCGAATGCATCGAAGGATCCTTTTCTTCTTCTAACTCTAGCTGTTCCATTGAAATCTAACTCAAACTCTTTGAGCTCATTTATATGTTGTAAATATTTTTCTTTGCAGTAAGAAAATTATAATGGTTAGTTATTTCAACTACTACTTGCAATTAGTTGCGTAAATAAAAAAGTTAAGATAAAATTTGATTACATCCTAAAGTGATTGTGAAGTTTCTAATTGCTTTCTTTGTTTTATTAATGCTCATACACATAGATTAACTCGGCAACCATGTTATTTCCATGTTTTCTTGTTGTAGATAAACAATGTCGGAATAAACATCAACTCGCTCCTCTCCTTGAAAGCATCTGAAGCTGGAATTGTAGTCTTCATTCTATTGTTGGTCTGGTTCACGTGTCGCCAGCTGGTTCTATTTATACAACAGAGAAAGGTGTAGTTCTGATTACAATTCACTCTTATTCTATATATATGGCACCTCTCATGTTATATATTTAATTAAGCAAATATAGATTTATGCTTCATTCTGCTTTGGAGTTTGAATTAGAATTTATTACAGAATTCAAAGTGTTAAGATTTTTTTTTCCTTTGCAATATTTAATGGAAGCAAAGAGACTATTGTGTTTTGATTCTGATCAAATGACAAGTTGTTACTATTTCACAAGTTTGTCTATAGGTTTTGTGATTTTTTTTCTTTTTATGATAGTGCATCTACTTCTCTGTTTCTTTATATATGATTTACTTTCTGTCACTATTGGTTACTAAATTCGCGTGTTTTATGGACGTATTGTTGTGATTAATCTGCCACAAGTTTTTATCATATTAGTTGCCAATTAGCATCAACTAGAGGAAAAATTGAATTGCTTGATAATCCCCCCTTGCTATTTGGAAAAGTTAATACCAGATTTTGGATAATGATAGGCATCATACGATGGCCTGGTTAAAACACACGTTTAGCATGGTTTTATAGGGAAAAGATAGTACTATATATATTTTTACTTTGGATTCAAATTTATGATTAGGTACTCCAATAGAGATATCTTTGCAAAACTGAAAGTATTCAAGTGGAAACGCGTATTATATAATATGAAACATCCCTAGCTCTCCTTTAATAAGTTTGCACTTTGTGATGTATTTCAAGCTTTTGACTGAAAATGTGATGGTCAAAGTTGGGATTTTATCCCTATGAGAATATTCAGTCTCCAGTCAAAGCTCTTTTTAGAAAGGGTGATCAGGTGATTTGGTTAGCAAAAGTTTGCCGCAGTGAGATTGTTAGTGTTTTCTGCAAAACTTTCTGCTTTATTTCTGTTGTTATGGCGGTAGGACTTTAGGTTTAGAGGATCTTATAATTAGATTATAAATTACATATATTACCAATTAAAAACGATGAGATTTATTTAATGAATACTTGTTTTCAATTGGAAAGGGCAAGTAGAAATAGATGGTTGTGCACATGTTTAAGCAAAACTTTTTTGCCTTTTAGTTTTCACATTCATTACTTGATTTCCGAAAGAGAAGTGTGAACTTGAGGTCATTGGTATGTTTTTCTGAATGATAATGTAGAGAGAGTGCATGGTTTGTACTAAATTATACTCCCTTTGGCCAATATTTAGTTTGTTTCCATATGGAGGCTAACCAAACAAATATTACGGAGGAGATGATAGATATAAATGATAGTGAAACAGTTAGCTCTTCTAACCAAGAGGACCACCATTGCTGCCACTATTCTTGCCGTATCTAATTTAATAGTTCCTAGCTATATGGAATAACATCATTTTGTACTTGCCATTTAACAATAAAAGGGGAACAACATCATTTTGGTATGTTTCAGGCTTTCAGCTTCATATCTCTTGTAAAAACTTCTTCATGGCACCTGGAGAGTTGGTGCCTTCACATAGACACGAATTATATGTACACTTAGTAAATGCTCAATATTAAGACTATTTTAAGTGCTCGGAAGTACTAAAATAGATAATTATTTACGCGAAAATAGCTTTACAAGAGACCTTTTGTACTATAATAAATAAACATACAGCGTAATAGCTATTGAAAATCAATTTCTACTAAAAACGGACAACTAATGCAGGCAGTAACATGAAAATATATTTTATCACTTCTTCTCATGCTACATGCATAGAAGTAAGACATCTCATGTAGAGATGTGATGGATCAGGGATGTAGTTGAGCAGCAGTATTCTACAATATACATTAGTTTATCTGCCTGACTATGAGTGAAAAAGATGGCGAAAGCAAATTAGGTTATGAAACAGATTTAATAGTATTAAAATATTTACTTTCAATGTATATAGTACTCGAGACTTAAATCTTAGAGTGGATAGATTTACAAACTAAAGTTTACTTTCATAATCCAAATTGCTGGCGCAGACCTCACTAGTGAAAGTTCATAGAATATTATGGTTAAAATTGGAAAGGTAGCAGAATGTACAATAAAATAAAATAGTTTTATTCACTTGCCCGGGCTACTCCTCCACTAATCTTCTGTATAATAAGTGAAGGTCTGCTGTACGACGAAGGGTATTTCTGGAAATCTAACTTGCTTTATGGATAATTTAGTAATTCTGTGTCATTCCATCTTAAAGATCTATACTACAACTTTACATAACACGTGTGTCATCACTTATCCCTCTTACAATGAATGGAAAACACATGGTCTTCTTTAAGTTTCAATGTTCATTCAATTTTTTCCTTTCTTTATTCTTTCTTTTCTTTGTATGACTCCTGAATCTTTTGTTCCCCAAAAAATTGCTTCAACACTCCCATTACTTTCCTTTTTATTCTCAAGTTGTAGATAGTAAAAGATTGATTTCCTAGATAAGATATGCTATTTTCTCAAATTTACCCTAGTTTTAGTTCTGATTTCGGTAATCAAACTGTATCTCGTCTCGAATTTTTCTGTCCGTCGGGGTCAAAGTACCCAAAATTGTTTGCCTAGATCCGGTACGGATCCCATACCCACACCCATACTAGTGTCGTGTCGACACGGGTGCGGCACCTAAACTGCCATGTCAGAGCAACTTAGAGTGCAACAGTATGCCAATGTATGTTTGTCAAAACAACACCGGATTGTTAGGAGAAAGGAAAAATATACTGGGAGAAAAATCTTCAAAATCAATTGATGTATCTTATTTGTTAGTAATTCAGATTCTATACTCTCGATTTTGATTTGAGAATTAAGCAATTACGTAGTGGTCGAGGATGTTTTCCATATGGTTGAACTAGTTCAATTGGTTGCCACTGGATTAAATTAGTTTTGTTTCTTTTTACTTTGTCTATTGCCATCATTATTTCAATTTTTTCAAAGTTATTGTAAAGTCATGTCATTTTCTCTCTAAATTATCAGACTTATTTTCATCTTGCTCACATGAGCTCAGAAAGAGTGAGTGAGACAAAGAGTACATATGTTTCTCTCAACATCCTCATCTTTGTTATTTAGTGGAAACTTTTTCTATTAGATTATGGTTTATAATTTTGACATCTCTGTAAGTGCAGGTATATTGACTATAGGCATTCTTTCAATTGGTTTGCTCAAAAGTTACATTGCCAATTACTCTAGCTTTACAACATACCAAAGCCGTTGGGTTCTGTAAAGAGTACAATCATTTGCCTGAAGTCATCCGATGCTACCTGCACATACTTGGTCAACAAAAATATAAAGTTTCTTCTCAGAGGAAACACAATGTCTTTTGAGAGTTTGTTAAATTCTATGGTAAATGTTGATGTTTGCTATGATGTTGATATTTGTTGAAGAAATGCTTTTCTACACTTGTAGAAACTGAAGGTTTACTGGCTTGTATGATAAGAGGGAGGAAGGAAACTGTCAGTATGAGTAGAATGACTTCTGCTTAAATTCTCATGTCTTGCTGACTACAACAAATGCTTGTCCTCACATTCATCAGCTGAGGTAATGCTAAACTCAACTTTTCTACTACACTTGTAACTATATGCTGTTTTGTTTTCTTTTTTGAATGATACATGTTTGGGAGTTGTTGTGAATTATCTCCATTAAAGAAATACGCCATTAAATTTTGCTGAAGACGGATAATTTTTCTATATAAGACAAATGAAGCATTCCGGTAATTCTTTGTTAATCTGCTGCTTTTAATCGATATTCTTAACGAAGGCAAAGAGATTATAATATTCTGTTGCCAGTTGTTTTGCTTGTTCATTTCAGTGATTCTTGTTGAAACAAACCTTTTGCGATTATACTATTAATAAGGGTTGGCTTGTGTGCTTACAAATCGTCGTTGCTAAACTGTTATCCTTCTGAAAAAGGGATAAAGTTTTCTTATGCGCAATATATACATCAATGTTGTATCTATTTGATTTTGTTTGAACAACAAGCCTTATTTTGGACTAAAACAAATGCAACTAAAAGAAAAGAAAGTGATTGGAAGGAAAAGCTTTGAGCTTTGCTCAATTTAGAGACAAAGAAAGAGAGGAAATGAAAGCTCATACATCATATGAACAAAATTGACAGTCCTTTTTCACCCAAATAAAGACATGACTCTTTTAGTTGTCATAAAAATCAACTGTGAGTGTTCCAATCACATGCTTTCACACTTTCTTGATAATTCATTGTTCATTTCAGAATGAACTTATTTATGAGCACTATCCAAACATATTATGCAGCTATCTGAGTGGTAACTTCAATTTTTGTGTGTCTAGCTGTGTGTTAGGGCTTCGTCACTTGATATATGTATTTTTTTAAATACCCCAATAATATTACCAATCAATTTTGAAGACTGTTTTGAGTAAAATTTTCATAGTCACTCTTAATTTATCTAAAAAAGATTAGTATTGCCACAATATGTTCACTAAGTATACCACTAAATATGGTTGGTACAGTTGGTTTGATTTGGAGGAAATCTGTGGCAAGGCATATTTGCTTTGGCTTGATTGCTTTCGCCAAATTATACTCTTTTGCTTGCGATGTACTTCTCTTTGAGTTAGCTTACGTGTGCTCTTTTACTAATAAGAGAATACAGATGCTACAGAGAGCTTACTCATCTGATTGGTTCCTAATTCAATAATTGGTTCACCTGACAAAACATCAACTTTTAATATGCTAATTGAATAACTAAGACAACAATGCGGCTGACTCCTTTTTAATAGCTTACTCATCTGATTGGTTCCTAATTCATTAATTGGTTCACCGGACAAAACATAGCCAAACAAGAATAAAAAATTGAACAGAACTCAAATACAATTCTTGAATCTAAAACTAAAAAAAGTTATCTGCTGCAAATATCTAAAGGAACCATAACTACTGAATATAATGTTTTACATCATTCTTGACTAATCATTGTTGCAGGACTAAACCTATAGAATGTTGTTCAAGCAGTAGGAGATAGACTTTGGAATGAGGAACTACTGGATAATGTGACTCCAAGCTGTGAAAAGGGATTGTGCTGCTGTTCTTTTTGCCGTAAACTTAAACTACGTTCAACTTTAACTACCACTGCTATGTAAAAAGAACTAAGAAAATTGAATATGAAAGTTGAGCAAGGAATGACTAATGTCTTTCTGCTGTCTGCTATTGTTCTTATAATAGGTCGTATAAGCCCGGGCCAATCCCATCTAGTTCTACTTATATAGAAGAGCGCAGAAGCAGCTCTCCGTCGACATCCCTGCTTGCCGACCAAGGGGTATTTAGTCATTTCAGTCTAATTTTGTGTTGAGTTCTCTATTATGTCCTTATATCTTATAACGCATGCTACTTAAATTAACGAGGGTTGCATAGTCATTTTACACCTATACAATCTGACAGCACCGCTACACAGCTCATGTGATTCTCTCTCTTTAGTATTCTCAACTTATTGTCTGCGATACAAGTTGCAACCCTGTTCCTCCATGGATTTTGCCGTACTTTCGCATTCATAGCTTAAATTAAATCAACTTCCATTTGTGGATGCTCTACCATCTTCTTCACAAGATAAATTGGGGTTTGGACTTCTTCGCTGCTCTGTCTTTGTTGCATCAAGGTAATCACTTCGTTTCAATTTACTTCACTGATCTGTACTATTTCATCTCCGCTCTTCTTCTGGTAGGAATTTTCATTTTAGAGAAAAAATCTGTTTGACTTTCCCCTATTTTGAATTTGCACAGTTGCTGAAACTCTTAATAAATGGGTTTTTGCTGCTTCGTTGGAGCTGAAGAAAGGGGGGGGGGGGGGGTCACAATGGTGCTTGCTTTGAATTTTAGTTTTTTTACGGAAATTTATTGTGAATATTGGTGTGGATTTAAGGATTTCTACAGAAATTTTATTGTGAAAATTGGTATGTAGAAATTGTTTTTATTATTCTTTGTGTCAGGAGGGGAGGTTAGTTACGTTCTTAGGACTCTGTGTGTTGAAGATTTTTTGGTATTTGCATTAAAACAGTGTGTTTCGATCTCTAATTTTTGGTACAATTTTTTCAACTTTAGTGGTAATGCACTGGTAGGGAAAACCTCAATCTATGTTTTAAATAATGAAGCTTTAGAATGCACTCATTTCCAAGACAGAGAAAATTGGATTACTGTGATGAACACTTTTGTTGGTTATTGCACATTGACACATGTTCACATAATAGTAAATCTGATAGGGCCAGGGGAAGAGATGGCTTTCGCTAATCATGTTATAAAAGAATTATATTTTGTTGTTGGTGTTCCACATGTGCCTTAACTATCTCCAGATCTTCTTATTGAACTACCTTCTCCAAATGGTTCACATCATTATGGATTATGTTTTACCTGTCTTCCCTTGGATGGACTGCTTTGTCAGTAAAGCAACAAGCATTTAGCTATATATAAATGATCTGCTTCAAATGAAAGGGCAAATTAACCAAAGAATGAGACTTCTAAGAGGAAGAACAACTTGGAAGACCCTGCCAATTCGCAAAATAATTAGCATTATGCTAGGAAGGGATTAAGCTAATCCACTTGAACTTACTTAGAAATCTTGAAATGAATTAATTCTAGAAAGGGATAGATTTAAGAAATACTTGTTGCCTTTTGTCCTAATTTCAGGAAGCTTTCGGGTGCAACACATTGCTTTTCTTATAACAAGACAAATAGTAGGCCTATCTTGCTTGACTGCGATAGTACTAAGATGCCTGACGATAAGGTGAATAAATTCCTTGGTAAAGAAGTCATCTCAGTTTTGAATGGTTATTATACACAATATAACGTTCTACCATTAGTTTCAAATTTGGTGTCATTTTGTTTAATTTCGATTCCAGAAAAAATTTCAAAAGCATCCTATGTTTTTGTAGCGTTGAAAAATGTAAAACAAATGCAAGTGGGTTTACAATACTTAAAGAGGAATGTATACTATTGAAAGAACACGAAAGTAAGGAAAAAAAAAAGGAATTGGTACAGAGCTTCTACAATAGATAGTTTTCATATAATTTGGTGGATGTGGGTAGGGATTTTACAGTGAGTGGCAGGGGTAAGGATTCTTTGAGCCACTGGTTATCTCCATGTCCAAGACTCGGCTATCACCTGAACATGGTTATTTTAAAAGGTTTGATATTTTTGCTACTTTGGTTTCATTAACACAGATTAGATTATTTATCTTCTTCTGTCTTTTTCAACTAGCTGTTTGTATCTCTTTAATTTAATCCTTTATATATGTGGAATATGATTTACAATGGGAATCACGCCCAACAGCTGCAGACATGGACTGAAAAAAGCAACATTACCTATTATGGAGCATTATACAGAAGCAAGAGATGGTTAGTCAATAGATCAAAAGGAAAGTGCTCTGGCATAACATCATCAAGAACCCGATTCTGACTTTGGTATATGGCAAGCAAAAGAGCTTCTTCATCATTTGGAGAGTGTACTGGATAATGAGCTTGTCAACACATGGTTGAGGTGAAACCACATGTATGAGAAAAAGGATGATGGTTGAATAATATTTCAAACTCGATGAACTAAAGTGGATACTAACCTTATTCATTTATTGCAGGATTAAGCCGAGGCATAGTTGTTCGGAGTCTAATGGCATCAATGAAGAGCAGAGGGTAGCGACAACTTTTTTTTCCATGCATAAGCGATGGCATATCCGACAAAGACATGTTTGAGAGAATTGCAAGTCATCTATCAAACCTTTTTTTGCTTGATAAAGTACAAGTGTTTGCATCCAATGTTGATCAGAAACCAAGTTTGGCCTAATACTATCTTAATGATATAGTTGAAGTTACAAAAATGCTTCAACACCTTTCAAAAGCAACTGCAACATCATCAGCTACCGCCTAAAAAGCCAAGTCGTGCAACCTCCCTTAAATTTGTCATTGTATAGTTAGTCATACTGCTTATCTACAAAAACTATTCAAAACTGACAACTCTTTCCGGAAAAACCATTAGAAAGTAATTTAATGGTAGCTAATATGAGTTTAGGCTACAAAATAGTATTATTTCATGACCTTAAGGAATTCCATTATATGTTTACTTCCTTTTTTATGCATGTTAGAGCTTCTTCAAAGGCTTTTGATTATGATTTGGTTATTATTCAAGCTGGTGTTGGTGGCTATGGTGCTTCTCTTTGCGCCATAAAGAATTGTAACTCTGTGGTGGATTGAGTTATATGGGTGTTGGTCTTCGCTTCTGCTCTTAGTTGAAGACCTGTGAGAGCACCTCTGTTTTATTTTGTTAAGATATATAATTCATGTTCAGCTGAATATTATCCCAGTATAATGCAAATAGTTGGGCCCCAATCCCATCTAGTATAATAGAAACGCTCAAGTTTCGACGTGTGTGCTTATTGTTTATAAATTCGAAATCAAGGGCATTTTTGACTTTTCACGTATATAGGCTTTCAGATCTCATGTCTCTTAATTGTATAGCCACAACAATACTGCAATCCACGTGTGTTTTAATTAGGGGTGTTTAAAATCGAACCTAAATCGAAAACCGAACCGAAGTCGAAGCTTAATGGCTTATTGGTATCGGGTTAACGGTTTAACGAACGGGGAACGGATTGAAATTTTTTTATTAACGACTTATCGGTTTGGGGGCGGTTTATTAACGGCTTATCGATTTGGGGGCGGATTATTCAATTTTCTTAACGGAT
The DNA here is from genome assembly GCF_000715075.1 of Nicotiana tabacum. Classification (NCBI taxonomy): domain Eukaryota; kingdom Viridiplantae; phylum Streptophyta; class Magnoliopsida; order Solanales; family Solanaceae; genus Nicotiana; species Nicotiana tabacum. The sequence goes on along the minus strand of NC_134101.1, from coordinate 9,726,452 downwards.
AATCCGTTAACCAGTTAAGAATATATATATAAATATCAAAAACTCTTCCACTTCTTCCAGCTATTAGCTTAGCTTATTCTCCCACCCTACAACAAGATTGTTTAAGCTGCTATCTATGGTTCACCTCTGCTTTTGTTTTTTTAAACTAATGCATGTTGTCTATGTTTAATAGAAGAACAGTAGTGTTGTGCCACAACTTTTATCCCACAATATTGACGATAGTACTGTCTTGAATTATGTTTTGGGGAAAGAGCGCATTTGCGTTTCCTGTAAATTGTTTACTGCTTATAATCCATCCCTATTTCTATACATAACTGTCTTTTGCTCGGTGCTGTTTGTATGGTTAATGATACAGCGTGAAATACCTGGTTGAGAGTTTAAGTTAGAAATTTAAAGCTGTTGTTTGAACTTTGAAGTTGCAGAAATTCAAGCACTATTAGGCGTTAGCTGCAGGCCAAACATTTCTGTATAGACTGCTCACTTATGGAATAATCATTTTGAAATATGTATTTTGGACTCACTTTGAATGTAGACTGGAATTTCCTATTCTGAATTAATATGCTAGGCGTTAACAGACATATGTATGTCTGGACTCATGTAATGTAGTCTGCTTTGGGATTTAATGGTAGGCGTTAACAGACATGTATGTCTGGACTCATATGTAGTCTGCTTTGGGATGTAATGTAGCCTACAATGTGTTTTGCTTTTTTCACTCTACAACACATGACACACAACATCATTCTTATGTAGGTGTTAACAGACATGTATGTCTGAACTCCTATTCTGAATTTATATGCTAGGCGGTCAGCAAATAATTAATGCACGCAATATAGATTGGATTAGGCCGATAAACTGCCTCATAACCACCCGATAAGAGCTAAACCGATACCAATCCGCCCAATATCTTATCGGGTGACTAGCGGATTAATACATTTAAAAGCCGATAACCGTTAAACCAAACCGTTAAGAAAAATTAACCGCCTAATCCGCCCGATAAGCCGCCTTAGTTTTAATGCAAAGGCCACAACATCACCTTCGAACTTACAGCAAAAAGCAGAGCTCCATCAACCTACCAGACTCAAACCGCTCTGCTCGCCGTCCTAGCCTCTGCTCCTGGGTTAGTTTCCTCCCGTCGTTCTGAATTTGTTTTATATCTTTCTTTCGATCTTCTTTCAATGTTCTCAGTTGGACTGTAAACTACGTTGCCTTTTGTCAATTTTTTATTGCGCTTTGCTGAGCATTTGGTTTTTGTGCTTCTTTTTGTTTCTTAGTTTTCACTACTATCTCCAGCTATTGACTTCGTCTATTGTTACCCTTTAGTTCATCGATCCTACTGCTTGGTTGAGTTCTATTCTGATTTTTTCTTTATTTCCCAATTTGTTTCTTTGCATATATGAATTGTCTAGGCTTAAATACTTTTTGGTGTTTTTTTCAATTTTAAACAAGGAGAAATATATTAGCTTCATATTCATGATTTTGCTCATCTATTATGATTGTTCCCCTTCTTTGTCTTTACTCAATAATATTGCCAAATTTGGTTGAAATTGATTCATGATATCTTCTCTGCTTCATTTGAACAAATGTGAACTTCACCAGAACTCAGGAAACCCCAGAGGGTTATGGTTGAGTTGGGACGAAGAGTGTACTTATGAAAGAATCCAATCTGGTTTGATGCTGTAGTCTAGAGTAAGATGGTAATTAAGCAAACAGATACCAACTAACTAGTGCAGAATTAAACTGTCCTACCAAAAATCTGAGGCATGAAAATTGATGCTGGAAGGTTAGTTCTCTTGATTTCTGCACACCTGTTCTTCATAATACATATATGAAGTTATATGATATATTTTTCTTTCACCTATATAATCTTTTCATTGCTTAACTACTGAAATTTTGAAGTGGATTGTGCACTTGTGATGTTTGATGATATGCCTTCTATATTTAGTGCTACTTATTTGGAGTTACGTACTTATATTTTGTAGCCAAAATACTTTCTTGGGATAAAACGGAATAGAACTATTGGTTTGGGGAGTGGAGCCACGTACTTCAGTCTGTAAGATGAGCCTCTCATTCACATATCCCCTTGTTGCTAAAAAGAAAGTAGCTAAGGCCAGTTCATACCAGAGAATTTTTTTTGTTATCTTTCATTATTATCTTAGTTCAACCTTTGATGGAAACCTCCTCCTGGTATTTTTATTAATGGTATTGGACAACTGCTGAGGATACGTTGTTTGATGTAGTTCTCATATGCCAGTGACAAGTAAGTATTTACCACAATTAAATTTTGCTTCTGCAATTTGTATTCTTTCTTTCCACCATCCAGTGACATTCACTTTTCATGCCCTCATTTTCTCATGTTTCTTCTTACTACATTATGTCATCAAAATTTAGTTTATGAATGGATGTTTTCTTAAAATACTGATCTTATTTCAATCAAAATAATATGAAATAATAGTAGGAAGGTGGTCAAGATGTTAAAATCTCCATATAGGATATTTTTCATTAAAAAAATCTCTATATAGGACATTCATTTCTACTGGTGGTGCTTCATTTCGTTTACGTTGTCAAATTATAGTTCAATCAAAGCATTTTGTGTGATGGAATTTACGAAGTCTGTTCTTTTACATAAAGTATATGATTAGTGACCAAACAGAGAGGAAGTTTTTGATTTTTATGTTTACAATTAGGTGTTGATATTTATTGATCGGTTCTAAAAGTTAGGGCACTTAGAAATGAAAGAAAGCGCTTGTGTTAATCGGGTTTGAAGTCAATTTGTATGCCTGATAATTATGCAGTACTCTGCTGGGACATAAAATATCAATGGTTAAACATGACAATGTGAAAGTAATAAGAAAGTGATTATTTGAGATTTTCATGTTCCCCTTTTTTTTGTTTGTGAAGTGAGACTCCCATTTTACCGTACTGTTTATGTAGCTCCTCGTAAGTTTATACCATGAATCCCAGTTTGTATCAAGTGCACGTGATGGCCTTTTAACTTGGAAATATGAGGTAGTTCTTGAGCAAGGAACACTCAAATAAGAAATATTATATCAAATTTAGGAGGACTGTCGTAACAACTACTCCATCTTATTAGTTGAAATCAGGTTGTAATACCTGTCTCTGGTTATTGTAATTCGGAAGTATTAGTGGCACTATGCCAATGTAAGGATTAAGGATTAATCCTTTTCCCCATAAATTGTATTGTGAAAATTCTTTGTAGTCAAAGAAATATTATTCTTAAAAAAGGAGTGCTCATATAATTATAACATGGGAAGAATGGGAACTTCTCTCGTGTACTAAATACAAGCACATAGATATGTATATGTGATATGGATATATATTATCATAATAAGCTTGCACCTAAAATTTGCCAGAAACTCGAAAGCATTTGAATTTATTCACCGATCCATCTGTGGATCGTGTACTCATTTAAATCTTGGTTCTTTCAAATATTGCATTAGTTTATAATCATGGTTTTTTTGGGGGGAATTTGGGTGACTTTTTTAGAGTATCATTATCCATGTTAAAATTTTTTGTTGATGATTGTCTTACTCCAGTGATTCCTCTCTCTATTTATCTAGGAGGAGGATGTCAAGAATAAAATAAGCATGAAAGAGAAAGAATGATAAGGAGGGGGAGCTTCCCAAGAACATTGAAGGTAACATATAATTCACCTGCAAGACCGTCAAGATGAAGCCTAAACTTTTACTATTGTGACTGATTATAATGGAAGAAAACTGTCATTTGTGTATTGTCGTAAAAAGTGTATCATTTGCTGGTCATACAATATTCGGGAGTGGATAATTGTTTCAAATTGTATCTAACTTATATCCAGCGATATTGTCTATATTTGATCAATTTTTACATGCATCTGATACTCACCTCACTCACACTCATACACACGAAACCCTGCATTTTTTCCAAAATCGGAGATCTGAAAATTCAAAAGGTTCCAAAAAACAAAACACAAGAGGATTTCAAAAGTTAGTTCGATTTCTATTCCTCTTCTTCATATTTCCTGGAATTCTGGATGATAATTGAGCTGTAGAAGTTTTATTTGGTTGCTGAACATTTAATTTGACCTATGTAATATACTATTAGTGTTGGGACCTCAGACGGGTCAAACATCAGCGGCCATGGGAATTAATATACTATTAACCAATGCATAGCATGTTTGGCCAAGTTTTCAAAGTGTTTTTTTTTCTTTTTTTTCTCAAAAGCACTTTTTCCCCTAACTTGAGGTGTTTGGTCAAACTTTTTTGGGAAAAAAAAGTCTGTTGGGAAGAAGCAGAAGCAGTTTTTGAGAAGCAGAAAAAAGTAGTTTTTTCCAAAAAGCAGAAGCAGTTTTGACTTTTTTTCTTACCAAATATACCCTTAACAAAATATAATATATACCAAAATAACCGTAAATCTAATACTTAGGATATTAATGTATAAATATTTCTTATTATTTTTAGGATAACTTTCTAATATATAGTGACTTTAGGGGTGAATGCTTTTATATTGTTGAATGATTTTTAATATATTTAACTTATATTAAGATAATTAAGTAATTTTAAATTTCATATTTTACTTAAATAAAATAAAAATATTTAATTATTGCATGTAATAACAAATTTTTAAGATTATTTATTTACTTATAATATTAACTATTAAGTAAATCTATTTATGTCCTTATTCGTAATTTGATATTTAAAAGCACTTTTTGAAAATCTTGGCCAAATATAATATTGCTCGAAAGTGCTTTTCAGTGTGATTAACCAAACACAAACTGATTCTCTTCAAAAGTACTTTTTTCAAAAGCACTTTTTTCAAAAGCACTTCTCAAAATAAGTTTATTTCTCCGACTATGCCAAACATGCTAGTAATATCAACTATCATCAAGAATCCCAACATGGGCCTCTAATCATACCCAACTCTTAGGCTATTAATATAATATTAACCAATGTAATATCAAGACAACCTAGATTGAACAACTAATATGGTCTCTAAAAAATAATCAGCCGGGCAGCCCCTTTTAATAAGTTTGAAGTTTGAACCAATTTCCTTTTCATGTTAACTATCAGATTTATCTCGTGTACTGATACTAAACAAGTCTTAATATTTCGAGGTTCGTATATGCTAAAAACTTGTAGTTTAATCCTTACACCAATACTTTCCATAATTTCGGACCTACAGATAACCTCAAACAACTTAAAAAGCATAAACAGTCTTTTGAACATTGTAGTTTGCTACTAATAATAAATTATCAGATTATGAGTGCAGTTTTCGTAGCATAGTCATGATACGTAACTCCAACTTCGAGTGCACGCTTGCGTGACTTGATCCTAACTTCAAAGTAATAATAAAAATAAATATATCATAAATTGCGGGTATATTTTACGTGGTGCGATTTGTGATATGTATGAAACGATAAGTGTACGACATCGTACTTGTTTAAAATAATTTCATAAATATTTAAAATGGCTAAATATATAATTAAAAAGCGGAGGGGATAAAAAACACACACATGTATAAAATATGTAATAATCAGACCTTCTCCCGGGTTAACTGAATTCCTTATCCGATTTTCTATGTTTCGGAGACTTAAAACATAGTTAATTTTTCTTGAATTGGAATTTAAAGTAAATGGTGACTTGGGACACCTTAATAAATTATTTCAAGTAGCGGCTCTATAAATAAAATAATTAATTATTTTTTAATAATGTCACTTAAAATGAAAAAAAAAATTCCTTCCCCGAAAAAAAGGAGGTGTGATAATTTTATAATTATTTAATGCTTTTACTTTTTAGTGTCTAGCATTTCTTATATATTATTTATTTGAAAGATACTTACTATTTGTAAGCTATTATTTATTATATTATTTAATATATTTCGATAGGATCATTTGAAAAAAAGTTTTTATAATTATGTAATTATACATATACAATCATGACAGTGATAAGTACAATGTAATTAAGTTCTGACAAAGGGATATGGAGTAAATAATGGTAGCAGTTAAGGGTAAATATGGACCTGGTTGGTTTGGTTTTGATGTATCAAAATCAAACCAATCCAAACTCTATCGGTGTTGATTGGTTTGGTTTTGTTGGGTTTTTCGGGATTTTTGTCATATAAATATTATTTTAATTTTACTTTATTAAAGTTATATATAAAATTCTGATAAGTGAATATATATTTATTAAAAATTAAAAAAAATTGACAAACATGTGATCTATTAAAATATTCTTATGGGAGAATTATTTTAGTAACACATGATAGTTATTTTCATATTCGTCTAACAATAATTTTTTGCTAATGTACAATTTTAAGATTAATCGAATTTAATAATTAATATAAAAATTAATATGAATGATATGTTCTATTTAATTTTAAATTATCGAAATACTATTTTCAATTCGAAAAAAAATATAATAAATCTTGACATATGAGTATGGAAGAACAAAGAGATAATTAACGCATTTCAATAACACCTAAAAGAAAGTGATACAACCCATTATTTAAAATAAATAAAAATAAATATACTTTGTAGTTCTATTAAATATTACATTTCTTATGAAAATCCCAAATATTTCTTACATATTTTAAAAGAAAATTCAATATAAAGTCTCGAAAGTAAATATAAAAATTATATATTTATATGTCGGTTTGGTTCGAAATATTTTTTTCTCAATACCAAACAAATTAAATTAAACCTAATCAAGAATTTTTATCTGTTTAATTTAACTTTTTGATTTGGGATGATTTTTCGATTCGAAAAAAAAAAAAAAAAAAAAAAAAAAGGTGTATTTCTTGTCTACCATACTACTATTATGGCGTAGTAGAATATGTTAGTGTCTTTTCAGTTTCTCACAGCGCAGGTAAGTCAAAATAGGTGATACGGGGGTAACCTTTGGACATCGATATCTGCCACTATTAGGAGCTGCGTCGTGCACTGTGGCCGCCTGAGCACTGGATTATTACCCCTTTCAGGTACCGCCGCCCTGACTTGTTTCTGAACCGTTTATGTCTTTCTTCCTTCTTTTATAACCTTGTGCATTAATTGTGAGCTATTCATCTTCAAAATGTTATACGTACATAAATATTGAATTAAATATCACATTTTTCACAAAATATTTCGTTCAAGAATAGCGTAACTTTTTTAATTAGGGGTAGGTAACTATGAAAAAGAACAATATGCGAGTAGTAAGGACGATGACAAAAGTCAGGTTTGCTTACGACTTACGAGGACTCAAGTGGGCCACATATCCGCCGACGGCAAAACGACTAATAGATAAATTCTCTTTTCTTTGCAGAGTAGTAGCAAAGACTGGAATTTTCCTTAAAGTGATACATTGCTATACAAACCAACGTGGCGGACAAAGAAGTAGGTTTCACATTCAGAATAATAAACCTACTCCAAATTTCCAATTGACAATTTCTTTCTCCTTCTCCTATATACTTGCCTCTTTTTTTTAATATTATTACGGAAATTGCCATCACACAATTTGGTGAATAAAGAGAACTTTAGAGCCAATTGTAAAGCACAAATTATCAGCCCCATTTCCACTTGCATGAAGACTTGTCATGATCTGATGGGCCCCACTTAAATTTGTCATTTCACACTGTTATTTGCAATTTAGATTTACACGTCTGCACATATAAGAATTTAAGCTATCAATAACCGGCCCCACTAAATTTTATCATTTCACATCTCTCTCGTTAAAAGAGTTCACAACCCATTTGTGGTTCTTTTGAATAAGTGTGACAGAAATGTGTATTAAAAAAAAAAGTGACATTTTTATATATAACACTCTTTTAAATATCATTATATATATATAAATAATATTACTATAAATCACGCTATATATGGTTAATAAGACAGTTGTGTATAACGCGGTATATAAACCGTGCTATATATGTATAGCACAGTTATATATCGCGCTATACATAAATAAACGGTCCCCTTCCCTCTTCCCCACATTCGAACCAGATGACCACCCCCCACCCCACCCCGCCCGATTTCAAAATTCTGATTTCCCTCCCCCCCAAATTTCCTTCTAAAAATATTGTAGTGGATCCCCACCCGTCACACAAAAAGATAAGTTTGTAGGTCCCACATCCTAGCCAAACCTTCTATTGTTATGGTTTCTTCGTTTCGGGCTCAAATTTACAATTCATCGACTTTCCGAAAAACATAAATTGAGGTATTCCGATTTAGTTTATGTCGAAACTCGTATAATAATGCATATTAGTTGTTTTGAATATGTTTCCATGTTGTTTTGTAATTTTGTTTTTTTGCGATTAAACTAGTATGTTATTTTTATCCGGACTAAGATATTAGTGTTTTGTGTTTGTTTTGTGATTAAAATGTATTTGTTATTTTTATCTAGTTTAGATTATTTATTTGCTTAAAGACTAGTGCCCTTTTAGCGTAGTAAAATGTAGAGCCTTTTAGCGTAGAATCCCTGTAGTTTAAGTATCTTTTATACTGATAGATCAAACACAAACTCTTTCCAATTTATAAAAATTAATTATTTAATTTACAAAACAAACATACAAAATTATGAAAATATTAAAATTGACACATAAAAATTCATGATAGCTTGGTGCTATTGGGCCTCAAATATCGAGCCTGGAACCCATAGGTATATACTCTGTCCAATTAAATATGATAAAAATTAATTATTTAATTTATAAAATAAACATACAAAATTATGAAAATATTAAAATTGACACACATAAGAACATAGAATAGCTTGGTGCTACTGGGTCTCAAATATCGAGCCTGGAACCCATAAGTATATACTCTGTCCAATTAAATATGATACAAATTAATTATTTAGTTTACAAAACAAATATACAAAATTATGAAAATATTAAAATTGACACACATAAGAATTCAGGATAGCTTGGTGCTACTAGGTCTCAAATATCGAGCCTGGAAACCATAGGTATATACTCTGTCCAATTAAATATGATACAAATTAATTATTTAGTTTACAAAATAAATATACAAAATTATGAAAATATTAAAATTGACACACATAAGAATTCAGGATAGCTTGGTGCCTGGAACCCATAGGTATATACTCTGTCCAATTAAATATTGTATAATTATAAAAAATAATTATTTAATTTACAGATCAAACATACAAAATTACGAAAATAATAAAATTGACACATACAAGAACTCAGGATAGCTTGGTCCTACTGGGCATCAAATATCGAGCCTGGAACCCATAGATATATACTCTGTCCAATTAAATATTGTATAATTATAAAAAATAATTATTTAATTTACAGATCAAACATACAATTAATGTTGTTTAATTTACAGTAGACGACATGGACGTGCCGCATATGCATCCCGGACCTGTCTCCGATGAGCTATTAGTGTTACAGGGCGATCATAGGTCCGCCTACGTATGGGAGGGAGAGTTACTGGCTCAGATTCTCCGCGCCAGGAGAGTGGACGACATGTGGGATTTTATGAAGGACAGACAACTCTATCCTCGTGTAGTCCAACACCTGTGGGATACGGGCTTCTACATAATTTTGGAGATCGTGCGGCTGCAGCTCGACTGGTCTTTGATCACGGCCCTAATAGAGCGGTGGCGGAGATGCACACTTTCCACCTGCCCATTGACGAGGCCACCATCACGCTGCAGGACGTGAAGGTTTTATATGGGATGCATGTTGATGGACTGTCCGTTGCACTATCTCAGGCCATGAGAGAGATGACGCGTGGGCAATATTTGGACATGCTACAGCAGCTCACTGGTTTCAGGCCACAGGATGAGACTGCACACTCAGGGGCTAGTCGCATGAGTTTGACAGCTATTCGACATCACCGGGGAGACATATGATCTGCATAGTCACCGGTATACGAGGTTGTTGTTGCTCCTTCTGTTTGGTTTGGGGGGGTCTTGTTCCTGAACACTTCGGGGAACCTAGTCAGCTTGCGATTTCTTCATCATCTTCAGCTGCTAGATGATTTACCCCAATACAGCTGGGGTGCTGCTGTTCTCGCCTACTTGTACAGGCATTTGTGCCGGGAGAGCATGGGCACCCAGCATGACGTATGTGGATTTTTTCCACTTCTACAGGTGACAACATATTCGAATACTTTGTTCATTCCTTCCAATTCTATTTAGTCAAAATTTATCTTAAACTTTACGTCAACTTTCTATGTTAGGTTTGGGTCTCAGAGCGGTTCCTGCAATTGCAGCTACCTCTACCACCATTACCTCCTGATGTACCACCTCCGTTTCTCCCTCTAGCTAGGAGGTGGGTTCTCCGGTGTGGATATGTACGAGATTACGAGGCTCGACATAATCTCCCCTTTTGCAGGGATGTGTTAGATATGCTGGAGGGTGCACATGTAAATATGTACCTAAACTTACTTAGTATAGCTTCACATGTGTTGCGCATACTCACATTTTCTGTAGTTATTTGATAGTTCATCTGGACGCCATACAATGACGACTTGATAGGTGGCCTGCCCGATTATTACTCGACCGATCGACTGATTTAGAGCACTTCCGTCCTGCTGATGTGCTTCGATATTATGGAGCATCATGCCACGGAGCGGGTACTTCGCCAGTTTGGCCGTCCGCAGTATATACCGAGGGGGCTTACATGGGAGGCCACACATTATCAGCGGGATGATCGTTCCAGGGGGGACGACGCATATGTAGCATGGCTAGAGGCGCAGGTCCATACTTGGGACTGGCGAGCTGACCTGATTCCGCCCCCTTCACATATCCAGACGGAGACTATTCAGCTCTATATGCCCTGGTATCCCCGCGTTACCCGACTTTTTGCCGGGAATCCCATTCATCAAGATGTCGGTTGGTACGTTCTATACGCCGGGCGGCATGAGGCCCCGGTATGTCTTCTGTTATTATTAATTATATAATTGTAACTTAGTGTTATGTAGTTTATATTTTATATGTTGTGCAGGCTATTTGGCCTACATATAGTCTACCAGATAAGACTGCGAATGCAGCAACATGCCGGCGAGGGAGCGGCCGCTTTGCACGATTACGGCCGGCAGGTTGCAGAGGTGGCTACCCGGACACTACAGCGAGTTCGAAAGGATCAGCGCTTGGGACACGACCCTTATTATGTGGTGCTAGAGCAGTACCAGCGAGGTAGGGGTGTCACACGAGGTAGGGGTGCCCCTCGAGGTGGGGGTGCCCCACGAGGCAGGGTTGCCCCTCGAGGTGGGGGTGCCCCACGAGGCAGGGCTGTCGCACGGGGTCGTGGTGGGCGGCCAGGAGGTGGTCCCCAGCAAGGGGGCGTTGAGTCCCCTATTGATGATGTTGATGCTGATCTGCCGGGTGACCTACATGAGCCGGACGAGTATCCCACCAGTATGCCGTCATATAGCCTTGGGATGCAGCTCACTCCATGGACTTCGCAGGTGAACCCATCAGGTCCATTATTGATCGCGGGCACGGACCTTATCGGAGAGGATTGGCTAGCATACTTCCTAGGCTCATCGACCACTGCTGATTGGATAGTGGGCGCCGACTGAGTTATGGCTCATCATCACAGGCGCATGTATGTTTTTATTAGTATTAAATTTAAATTTGTTTTTTCTTTTCTCATTTATTTTCCATAACTTTATTAATTTTTTTATTAAGGCTTCATCCCTGCCCGTCACGGAGACCCATTTGTGCGATGCTGATATGGCTGCGACAGATGATTATATTCAGGAGCCCGACGAGACCATGGTAAGACAATTTAAATTGTTATGACTTAATATATGCTTTCCTATACTGAGCTGACTTATTCTTCTGTAAGTTTCTACTGGACCGACGGCCCCTTCTACCGATCCTGCTAGCACCACCGATGATCATGCTGCAGCGCATCCTGCTATAAAGAGGCGCCGTGATGAGGATGATCCTAATAGCTTAGTCGGGCGGGATGGGATGCGCCTCAGGCCAGCGGCTGCATTGAAGCACACTGGTTGTGGGACACATTGTTTTTTTTTTTTGTATTTTATGTGAATATTATTTTATGTAAATAATAACAACAGTTTTTTATGTTTACATAATATGCGCATTATGTTTTTCTTTCCCCGTTCCTTCTTTATTTTAAAACTACAACACAAACACAAAGCATAGCAATTTAACATAATTTAAATTCAGTATAACTAATAAAAATACATGACACGGAAAACATAAAGATAAAGTAGTACACTCAACACATACATATCATTGTTTAGTCACTACCGCCCATTATTTTCTGCTCCAACCACTTAAATTTCTCTTCCATCTTATTTTTTTTCTAATTCTGCCTCTTTCAGTTTCTCCTTCAATTTTACAATTTCTCGTTTATATTCTTTTTTATATTCACACTGTTTTAAGGTCAAATCATGAAGATACCGCAAAGATCGTTTGTAGCATTCCTGCTTACATGGTTCATCAATCTATACCTCAAAATTGCAAAAAGGTTCGTCGGGAACCCTATAAAACTTGTTCACACACATCCAGTAGCGGCGTCTATCTTCACCATCAACCCAACAGTCATTCATCATACATTTTTTGCCGCACTGGCACCTTGGTACATAAAGGCGTTCAGACATTTATTAAAGCGTAAAATAAGAACCTAACTTTTATGGAAAGTTTTGCTATTGGTTATTGTTAAGCGCAAAAAATAACTAGAATGCGCCCGTTATTTATAGGCAAGGAAACAAACATAACGTAGTATTTAATCGCGCTATATATATTCACATAATGTAGTATTTAACCGGTGCGTGTTAAAGATTCTTTTGGATACAAAATAACTTTTTCTCAGACGGGCAGCTTTTCAGTTCGACAAGACAATATACATAACGTAGTATTTAACCGCACTATATATATTCACATAACGTGGTATTTAACCGCGCTATGTGTATTGACATATTTATCAAAAATCTACTTTTAACTCAACTATTTTTGAACTATATTTATCAACTATATTTATCAAATATATTCACATATTTTTTTATTTTTTAATCCAATACTATTGTTGATTACATGAACGGGAGAGAGAAATGCATTAATTTACTCAACTGGAAAATGTTAAATATCAATAAGATTTAACAATAATGAAAACATAATTTTATTTGATACATCTTGCAACATAAACAAAACAGATACTTATTACAACATAAACTCATTGATAGTTGGGAACATTAGAAGAACACCCACTACGAGCTTGATTACTACCGCCACCCAAACTAGCCGAAGGACATTTTCGACGGCCGTGTCCTGTTTGCGAGCATATACCATATTTGCGCGCATAAACGGTATCGCTAACATCCATTTGATTCCGTATACGCGTTCTCTTCTGCACCTGTATTCGACGCAAATAGTACTTGTTACACACCATTTTAAATGGTTCCGGCGGCCAATAATGCTTAGCACCTACTGGCTGCAACTGCCCACTATCAGTGTTTAAGTAAGCAGCAACACTATATTGTTTATCAACGTAGTTGGTTGGGACTAAACCTGTATGTTGAAAACACCAGATGGCATGTGAGCACAGCATGTGGTACATGGACCATTTCCCACAAGATCATAACCTTCTAGATTCATTTATGATATGTACATTATTCCCTCGATTTTGATGGATAGCGGTGCGAACTTCAAAAATATTTCTGTCGTGATCATACTGCAAAAATGAATGCCAATGTGCTCGCCGCCTGCATTTCTCAAATCTCTTCATCGGCAGTGGCATAAATGCAACACTCCTTTCCATCAATGACGTTGCATCTGTAACCCTTTCAATAAACCTCTCCGCCATCTGCTTGAATGACATCCGCACCATGGCAGTGACAGGCAGATGGCAGAGAGGTTTGTTGAAAGGGTTGCCGACTTCAATAACCCGTTGAAAGACTCTGACACGTTTATAGTCAGAATTTCCCATCTTCTTCTACCATCCGCATGCAAAGTCCACTTGTGAAGCTCATATCGCATCAACCAATGATAGGCTCTCTCATCTTCCTGCCTGATAGATTCCATGTGTCTCCGGAATTTATGCTCTTAGTGGTCTGTTGTTGCTATCCACATCAAATCATGCAGATCCTTGTTGGGATGTGCCTTCTGGAATTGGCCTCAAAGTGACTCACACAGTAACGATGGTAGGCATAAGGTTCTTGCCATGCAGGCAAGTTCTCTACAGAACTTAAGATACCACCATACAGATCAGATATTAGACAAATGCCGGAACGCTGTTTGACGACGTGTTCTTTCAAATGGTTCAAAAACAGCGTCCACGTCTCTTGGATTTCATTGGCACAAATAGCAAAAGCTAGAGGAAATATTTGTCCATTAACATCTACTGCAACAGCTATCAACAACTTGATATCATACTTTCCATAGACATGAGTGCTGTCTATGGATATTACCGGCCGGCAATATGGAAAACCATCAATTGCTGGTTTAAATGCCCAGAGCACGTAATTAAATATATATTCTGGTTTTTCCGGACTCCGCTCAAGCTTCCATTCAACAACCGTCCCGGGGTTAAAGTGTTGCAGTGCGGCCATGTACTTGGGTAAAGCTACAAATGACTTATCCCAGTTACCACAAATAATTTCAAACGCACGTTTGCGCCCGAGAAATGCCTTTCTTTTTATAATGGTATGGCCATATTCCTGGTGGACTGATGTAATGCACTCTTTGATTTTATACCTTATGGACGCTTCAAGGTGTGGAATAAGGACAAGAGAAATCAAGTCAATATCCAAGTTGTTGTGATTCCCATTGAATGTGTCCATTTCACATCTGTGGGTGGGAATGTATTTACCCACTTGCCACAAACCTGTTTTCTTCTTACTCGTACGCAGTATCCAATGACAACCCGTAAACCATCTACGGCAAACAACCTTGTATACCTCCAGAGTTGACTCCCATACCATCATCTCATGACACTCTTTTACGCTGTACATTTTTGCCGCCCTGCTTAGGCGCACTTTATCAGGAAAAAGCATGCCCTTTGCCAGCACCGTTGGTCTAGAATCATCCCACATTGCTGTCCGAATTTCATCAAAATCCCTTGTGAGAGCATCCACATCCGGCATACTTGGTAAGTTATCACGGTAGGGAATCTTCCTTGAATGAAACGACACTTGGGACTCGTACACTCTTGGTCTAACGGGGCGTGGACCATACTCCCTCATCAAATCAGGCCCTTCATTCTCTTCCTCCTCATCACCATCCTCACGAGGGAAGGGTGTGTCGTCTCCGGAATCATCGACATTGTTATCATAATCATTGTTCTCTTCCTCACTCTGTGCATCTGCCAGATCCCGATTTAATATGTCATCTTCGGGCAATTGAGTGAGGACAAATGGTTTAACTTGCTCGTTTTCACTGCACAAACAACAAAATAATAAGCTACTGAAATTAACAAATACTTTTCACATAGTTGTATCACTTCACTTACAAGTCGTAACGTGTTGACATTCCTTGATGGATATTATCCTGTTGGTGATGACTCCCGGATGGACCATCATGATCCAACACACCAGAACTACGCATATTCCAACTGGGTGTGGGTTCATAACTTGTAAAAGTCATATTTGGCCGGTATTCCATGTGGAATATATGAGTGTTAATACAAATTCAATACAATAAAAATATACATCGTAAAACTAAGGAAAATTGAAGTTTACCACTCGTCTTGTCGATTATGTAAAGTAGGAGAAAAATTATTTTCTCGCTCCTCATTCACCCGTGGTGATAAGTTTAAATTAGGGCAAACTCTTTCATCCGGAACCTGTCCGGCAAAAACTGCTCCAGAATAACCACCTGATGACTGAGGGTTATCCCTACTATGCGCAATCTCATTATTGCGAACGTCTTCGACCTTGACGTACATTTCCAACATTTTTATCACAAGAAATTTTCGGTATTCATCTGGAGTCTTCAAAAAATCCTTCAAAGTTTCATCATCGTTGATGTTAAACACAACGTAACAAGCAACCCCTTGCGGAGTGACGAAATACGGATATCTTCCGGTTACTTTAAGGTTCACCGAACGTTTTCTCACACTCATTTTATTAAATAACAACGATACCAATCTATCGTACTCCATTGTAAGTGGCAACTTAACATGATACTGTGGAGATAAACTATAGCTCACAGAGTTATTCGCCACCACAACCTCACCTCCCCCTCCCCCAATATAATGAAACCCTTACTTTTCGCTCTCCAGACATTATGAAAAAATGCTTGAGAATTTAACAAGAAGAAAAATTTGAACAAGAGTTAGGAATATTTTTGAATGGATTTTTGTAAAATCCTAACGCCTTTAAATAAGGCAATGCCTAGCTCGGTGGGCTGAATTTTTTTAGGTATAGCGCTCTTTTAAAGAGCGCTATACCCATTTGAATTATTGTTATGTCAGTTAAACGCAGGAGACTTATTGGTGGGCCCACAAAATAGGTATAGCGCGGTTATATACCGCGCTATGTATATAGCGCGGTTTAAAAGAGCGTTATATATATAGCGCTCTATAGCGCTCTTTTAAAGAGCGCTATACTTTAACGGCCAAAACTCCGTTAAAGTATAACGCTCTTTAAAAGAGCGCTATATATAGAAATGTCACTCTTTTTTTAAAACACACATTTCTGTCACACTTGTCCAAAAGAACCACAAATGGTTTCTCTATACTAATTTATTTTATATTGATAACAATGGCAGCTGCAAACAAATTCGAAGATCAAGGGTACTTCAAAATTTTCCCTTTGAAAATATGTGAACCTGTCTTCAAACAAATAGATCTGATGCTACAAAATTTCTAAGTATTTTTTTAGGAATAGTAATAGTATTTTAGTATGAATTTAATATTATAACAAAGTGTTTAAATTAAATTTTCCATAGTTAGAAAATGAATGACGGATGTATTTATTCATTTACACCATATATTCGTTGTGCATCGTTTCAATAGCCCTCTTAAAGGTGTTCTAATTTATTTGAAATAATTTAAATTCAATTTTGATTTTAGTTATACTTAACTAACTATTCCTAATCACATAGCGTACAAAATTCTCAATATTGTATTGGATGCCAAAGATATCATTATTTTTGGAAAAGATTAGAAAAAATATTATCATATAAAATGAAACAAATAAGATAAAAAATATTGAACCATGTTTTTCAATTTGATCAACAATTTACTTAGTTCCGTGAAATAACAACAACAACAACAATCAAGTATAAAATCTCACTAGTAGGATCTGGGGAGGGTAGTGTGTACGCAGATCTTACCCCTACCCTAGGGTAGAGAGGCTGCTTCCGATAGACCCTCGGCTTCCTCCCTCCAAAAACTTCCCACCTTGCTCTTGGGGTGACTCGAACTCACAACCTCTTGGTTGGAAGTGGAGGGTGCTCACCACTAGAGCAACCGCTCTTGGTTGGAAGTGGAGGGTGCTCACCACTAGAGCAACTCACTCTTATCCGTGAAACAAATAAGACAAAAAATATTGAAACATGTTTTTTAATTTGATCAACGATTTATTTATTTTCGGTGAAAAGCACCTGATTAAATATTTATATCGGACTATATTGCAAAAAAAAAATCCTTTGTATATTTTTTTAATATAGCACTCTCTTCACTCCATACAACCATATAGTAGTCTATTTTTAATATAGCATAAGATGATATTAAGTAGTTAAAATATTATGATAGTCTAACAAAGAATAAACTATATTGACAAAAAGCATTTTTTTATTCGTTGGAGTAGCAATCAGCCTAGGTGCCTAGACATATTTGTAAATATTTTACTTTTAACTATACCACAAACTTGATTAAGTGGAGAGCACAGGGCTAGAGATAATTTTAGTTAAAAAATATACTTATAATTACTATTATCAATTGATTTTCTTAATGAGTATGCAAAAATCTTGAAACACATTTTAGACAAGATAATATAACATAAATTGTTGGGCCCGTAATATTCATCAGCTAATATACACACATAAGCAGTAAAATACTTAAATATTTTATAGAATCTCCCTTAAACACTTGAAAAGATTATTCGAACACTTCAAAAATAATTTTAGATTTTTAATACTGAACCCGTGTGCAGCACGGGCTTTACCTCCTCTTCTAGTTTATATACAAACCCCTTATTTTATGAAATTTTTACATGGTTGCTCCCTTTTTAAAATTTATTCTCGTAAATGATAGTAGGCTTTGTTTATTCAAAAAACGTCATTTAAAAAAAAAAATCTTTTTAGCACTTTCACGTTGATAATCCATTAACTAAGGGATCCCATACATTAACATACTTTTTACTACAATTCCTTTTCCCTCGCTCTTCCATAGTTTCTTTTTCTCTTCCATAAATAATACATACCCAAATATATCAAAGATTCTGAAATAGGAGTATCTCAAAAATAACTCCCTCTGCACAATGAGAATTTTAGTATTTTTTTTGGGTTTTAAACTATTTTATGTACAATTTTAGTTTTACTCAAAATATACCTTTAATATATTTCAAGTATATTATATTGTGATAATTCATAATGTAAATATTCCATCAATATGTCATATATATTTTTATATATATTTTATACCACATATATAACTTATTTATATACATCATAATACATATAAATAAACAAAATATACCATACTTATTCTATACAGATGTGTATTATACTTTATATATATCATAATTATATAATTTATCACATATACATTGAAATAAAAAATATATAAGCACCACCAATCAAAGTTGTAACATGTTAAATTAATATATGTTATTATCCAAATTTAAACTCCAAAGAAGGAAACAAAAAGAAAGAATTTTGCATATATAAAAAGAAAATAAGAAAGAAAGGCATTAGAAAAGGGAAGTCAAAAAAAAAAAAAGAATGGAATGATTGGATCAATTATGGAAGATATGAAATTTGAGGGAAAAAATAAGAACAGTTTCCTATGGGTTGATTCTTGTCCAGCTAAATTTTAGAAACATTTATTTGAAAGCTTTTATGATATGTTAATCTTTAAGTGCCGTGGATGATAATTAACTAATGTTGCTATAATTTTGAAAAATTTCTTTAAATATTGCCTAGTTATGTTTTTTCCCCTTCACTCAATGACTTTTTATTTGTACGAGAGCATATTTAAAAATGTCGTATCAAAATAAATTATTCAATTTTGGGGGATGTTAGTATGAAAGTCTCATTTTAAATACAAAAAACTCCCTATCAAAGAAAATAAGTATTTAATTAAGAATAAATGTTGAAATATTAGTTTCATAAAGGCGGTGTACTTTACATAATCGATATTGTGATTCCTTCGTTATTTTTATCTAAATAATAGAATATTAGTAAAAAATTTAAAACTATTTTCCTTTGAAATATCGGAAATAACAATGAAAATATTCTAATGAGAAGAAAATAGAGGAAGACAGAAGAAAAGTAAAACATTTCAGGAAGCTGTCACTGAGCCGAAGTTGTACCCTTCATGGGTGTGATTTGGTATAGAAGATATAGGTTTCTTGGTGACATTTTTACCTGTTGCAAACACTAATAAATTAACTAAAACGGCAGACTTGAATTTACTATAAAGAAGAGTTTTCTCTATTTACGCCTCGCCTTATTCCACAACCTTGCATATATCTCAATTTTTCCTTTTTTTTTTAAAATCTTTTTGATACACATTTGGTTAAATTTATTAGATTTTACCTAAATTTGCATAAAGATGTGAAAGAAAATATTTTATTTATAAATCTATGAAGTGTTTGCCTAAATGTTTCTTTTGAAGCATTTTCCAGCGGACGTCGGGTTTTTCAATCTCGATTTTTTCTTGGTTTTTTCGATTTTCTCGGGTTTTTCGGATTTTTTCCGACAAAATATTCATAGCATAAAATTTATAATTTGTTCTCTAATATTTCTTAGGTCCTAGTAGGATAAAACTATATAAGATGTTACCCAATAAAGTAATACAAAAATAATGTGCGATGAGTCATAATTATACTAAAATACTCAACAAATCGCATAAAATAAATATTGCTAATTAATAAGTCATAATAAAAATAAATAATCTAAAAGTACAAAGTCATGTTAAAAATAAGTGCGACTAATAAGTACTAACTACTCCATTAATTACATGACAAAATAATATTAAAAGTAAGTTATGTATTTTCACTATCTAAAGTAATGAAAACTAAGAAAATAAATATACAATACTATTATCATTCCTAGCTTTGAATCGAATTTTTTTGTTAGCATTTTTATTGATTTGATATTGCTTTGGACTTTATTTGAGTCACTTACTTTTATGGGTTATAAAGCATAGTTGATCATTCAAAAGTTCTAAATCTTGAAATAATATATTAAAGGAGAGAACTATGAAAAAATTTAAAATATATTTATAAATTATATTACAGTAATTATGTTTATGTATAAAATATTTTTAAAACTTTTATATATGTAATATCGGGTTGGTTTGATTTTGATTTGACTTTTTTTTAGTTAAAATCAAAACAAACTAATTATGATCGATTTTTTTTTTTCTAACATCAAATCAAATCAAACTAAATCATAATCGAATTTTTTTTTCAATTTATCTCGAATTATTGAGTTGATGTGATTTATCGTTTTTCTTATTACTACTAAGAAGAAGAACATTTTTGCTTTTCTCTTCTGTTAAGAAGAAGATCTAGGAGGCTGTTTGATTTGTCTTTCTCATCATTTAACTTTCTGGTTCCAAGGAATAAAAAGGGGGTATTCACTTCCCTCTTTTTCGCTAAACCAGAGGATCTTTTAAATGAGGGTGGTTTCTTTCGAGGAGCGTACTATTCACAAGTTGATTACGTTAAGTGGGCGTTTGGACATAATAAAGGTAAAAATTTCGAAAAAAATAATTTTTTTAAAAATAAAAATATTATTTAAAAATTAGAGTTGTGTTTGGACATGAATATAATTTTAAGTTGTTTTTGAATTTTTATGAGTGATTTGAATGAAAATTTTGAAAAATAACTTTTTGAAATTTTTTAAATTATCAAAAAATTTCAAGATCCATTTTCAAGCGATAATTGTAAATTTTATGGACAAACATTGATTGCGAAAAAAAATAAAAAATTTTCGAAAAAATATATTTTTTTTTTTATGGCCAAACGGCTCTTCAGTCTAATTTACTCTATACACTCTATCATTTGATTCGGAGGTATTAGTGAAGTGCATATTATGTAACATAAAAGACTTTGAATACGAATATCACCATGCATGCAACCGTAATACTTATAGTGATATTATTTGTGAACATCCTTTAATTAGGAAAGAACTATGAGAGAAGTTATGTGACATGCAATGTTTATAACATCTCTTCCTAATCAACAAGATCATTATTATAAAACTAATTTAAAAAGATATACAATGTTTTCGTTTGGATTTTGAAAAATCTTTTTTATGCATATTTTTTAATCTTTTTGATATTTGGTAGTACCACAAATTTTATATCTCTTCTATGTCAACTGAGTTAATTAAAAAGAAAAAGAAAAAGAAATGGAGGAATTAACATGTTCAGTTCTTGAAGCAGAAAAAAGGAGAAAATTAAAGGTTGTGCTTTTCACGAGCCCCCAGATGGATACAGATTATCATGTTGCAGGGATTAGGGTTAGGGGCGAGGGGCTGTGCATCGATATCTGCACCTGGTACTCATGACCAGTACGTACCCTTATTGTAGGAACTACTCTTTTTCTGTTTCTTTTTTAATATAATAAATGCACTTTCTTTTTATCACCTATGTTATGTGTTTGTCTTTATGCATATGTGTTTCCAAAAAATATATTGGTATATATATATATATATTATTTTTGCTGATCATATATGCTAATATTATTTAATTATAAAATATTAAGCATATTATATATATTGGTGACAACTGCTAATGAGATTTCCGCTTGAACAATATGTTCTGTTTTACTTGGATAAAAATACGTCTTGCAAATCATACTACGTTTTTTAGTCTCATCTTTGTTAACATACGGTTTAATTTGTTAAATTAGGGAATAAATTAAAGTAGTACTATTAAACATTAATGAAATGCCAATTTAGATAAAGATGAACATATTACACTGCTTAATTAAAGGGAACTTTACATAACTGTCATAATTTAAAAGAAATATAACAAATCCGTAGCATGAAATCTAATATTACAGTTGTGGCAGGAAAATATTTATATTTGTAGCATACTGTTCCATTAAAATAGGAATATTAATTATTAATCTCTAAACATAAGCAATTTGAATAGAAAGTCAATAATTCTTTGTACAAAAATTATGCTTTTTTTTTTCCTCTTTGTCTATTAGCTTTCCTTCTTTTTATTCATCTTCTTAATTTTATTTTCTGTCTAAGCCAATATATTTTTTAACTTTGTTCCATTCGTTTTCTTTTTAATTATCTTTCTTAAGTTTTTCTCTTCCTTCTTTCTTCCTTTCTTAACATAAAGATCTTACTTCGATAATAATATACGTTAATATATACAAAAGGTATAAAAATATATATTAAATTAACACATATAAAATATGCATAAAAAATACATCTTCAATTAAGATGACACTTAGACATATGAAATATACATTAAAAAATATATCTTAAATTTAATTAAGATGGCATATAAATATACAAAAAACATATATATAAGAAATACATCCTGAATTAAAATGACACTTGACATATAAAATATATTTGAAATATACATTAAAAATACATCTTAAAATAAGATGGCACTTCACAAATAAATATACAAAAATTATATACATAAAAATACATTTTGAATTAAAGTGATACTTGATATACAAAATATAAAAGACGTATAAATCAATACATCTTGAATTTAGGTGGTATTCACATATGCATCAGATTTTAAAAATAGAGTGAAGAAGATGAATGTTGGGCTTAATTTTTGTAATATGCTAATAATGAAAAAAAGTGCTCTTTATGGAATAAACAATAAATGATGCTATTTTTTAAAATAATAGTTAAAAAAAAATCAAGAGGGTAAAAAACTGTTAATTAAATGCCGTCAAATTAAAGGGGATAGGTGCCAATGAGATATTCGCTTGAAAGATTGAGGAATAATTTAAGCTAGCGTTTGGCCATAGATTCCCAAATTTATTTTGAAAAATCTGATTTGGGTGAAGTATTGTTTGAAAATGAAAATGTGTTTGGACATCAGTTTTGGTTAAAGTTTAGTTTGGTAAAACATGAAATATGACTTATACCCACAAGTTCTAAAAATTATCACAAATACTCAACAGTACCATTATCAATAACATTCATTATATTATCGAAACCATAGTCCTGAACATAAATAAATTTGATACAAAATTATCATTTTTATAATGAACTACATGATACACTATCAGATGACCGAGAGGACGAAGCAACAATATTACAAAATAATAAATGGTGGGCTCTTTTATAAAATATAAAAGTTTGGGGCAATTTTTAAAAAATATAATAGTGATATTTTTGCCCAACACCAGCTATTGAGCTGGTTTTTTGTGATTTGGCCAAAATATAGATAAAATTTATGGCCAAACATGTGTTTGACAAATAAAACCCAAGTTTATTTTGACAAAATCTATGGCCGGGTCCTAAATGTAGAGCTGCTTGAGTTTTGCAAAGTTTTGCTTATATTTCAACGAATATCACACACTACGTTTTTTTTTGTCTCACGCAAACAATATAGCCTCTTAAAAAAGAAATACTGCGTATGAATCTATTTAGGCAAATAAATTCAAAAATTTCCGTACGGGCACACAGTGCTTATATGTAGCTCCTTCTTTCTCATTTTCTCTCACAAACAGTTAGCCATGAGAGAAGCCATTATAGAGTTTTGGGAAGCTTTCCTAACAATTCTTATCATATTTCTTTGGCCAATGCACTTCTTGTTGACCATATTTTATGGCTGGGTTGAAAGGATGTGAAATTTTCCTACGCGGAGTTCTATCAATAATCTCCTATCTTACTTCTATTTTGGCCCTTGCCTTACATGGTTACAAACATGACAAAGGGGAAGAGATATTTGTCTACTATGGCACTGCCGGCGGGATGTGTTGCGTTTTATTTACTGTCATATTATGCTATCGTTCAGCTGAAGCATCATTCTTCGGTAAACGACCTGCTATTGTGTCGGCTGCTAATGGGAAGCAACTGAAACTTCTGGGTCCATTTCTTGGAAGGTTGATAGGCTGGTTGTTCACTCAATGCAAGGTCTTAGAAGAATATAATGTGTGGGCAAATCATGCAAACCAATAACCTCGTGTGCTCCAATTTCTGACCAATTATTTGTGTCAATTTTTAGTTTCACCACTGCAACTTTCATTCTTATCATGGTATTGATGCCTCTCAATACTGATTTCGGGTTGTTAAATTCGAGTGCTGGATTGTTATTTGGGCTGACATTGAGAGATTTCAAAGAAGATACGGTCCGATTCAGTGTTACTTCTATAGTATTGGGTGTATTCATGTACGTGAAGGCTGGATATGATACATATCTGGCAAGGCGGGCTGCTACCACGCTTCCGGTGCAAATGTTATCTCCTTCGGAGACGGAAGAACACCTGAGGGCAGAGACTCAAAATCTAAGGGAGAGGGCTCGTAGAGCCGAGTCCGAAGCTACTGCCACAACCGAGAAGATTCAAGGTTTAGAGCATGAGACTCGTGAAGCGTTGGAAGGAGCTCACGCCTCTATGATATATAGAGGCAATGTTTTTTAAAAGTGCTCTTGTTTCGACAACGGACAATGCTAACACTGTTGTGGCAGATTTGATCCAAAGGGAGCTAAATGCTTTATCGAGGGCCGATGTAGCTGAAACTTATGCCAAGGGAGAGACGACGAAAATTGATGTGCAACAATTAAAGTCGTTTAAGCATTGCAAAGTGGAGTTGCTATTAGGGAACAATTGGACTATCCAACAGTAAGTGCGAGTTTTTCCAGTCTATAGCTTCCATTTTCTTTACAAGTCATGTTTGGTTCTTATATCTTCAAATTTATGACCAATTTCACCTTAATATTACTATAAGGATCCGTTCACTTCTCTCTGACCTCTTTGTCGCGTCCTACCGATAGGGTTTTTGTCCTTTTCTGGATAATATTATCTGATCACAATTTATGTATGGTAAGTCTTTAGTTATATTGGTATGGCATAGTCATCATACTTGTTTTGTTAGTCGGTGTTTTTTAAAGTTGTGACTTGAATGCTAAATTATCATAAAACTACATTGCTTTATGTTTCTTGAGTTCTAAGTTGTTCAATGACTACATAAAATGTTTGGCTGTTTGTTGAGATTAGTTTAGAGATTTAATTTACTATATCTAATTATAGTTAAGAGAGTTCATTTAGCTTGTCCGTGCATTGTTGCTTTGACTGCAAGCTCAATCCCCTTCTCCCAGTCAATATTGACTATTAATGCACAAGATAGCGCTTGTGCCTGACGAGGGATATTCACAATATTTGGGTTAATAGATAAATTATATAACGGACATAATCTGAATACTTGTATAATCTTTAAGGACTTCTTTACTTAGCTAAATGAGTTTCAGTGTAATTTCTTGCTCTCTCATAGTTGTAAAGAAAAGAATTATTTTTGCACTTTCTCGGTACTGTTGACTAAAGTTACTTCTTTACTTATCAAAATGAAAAGGATGAGGGCTTTTCTCAGTATAATAATTTTAGTGTTTCGTTCTGTTTCATTGGAAAATACTCTTGAGCTGATTCTGAGACTTGCACTCTTTTCCAATTTGTTTAACTGGATATCATCTTTTTATTTAAAAACTGTATTTTCTATGGCTTGCACTCATTATGTTTTCCGCAATATGAATGAGTGGTTATCTCATCAAGTCTTTTCATGTAGCAGCCCCCAAAATGGTAGAATTTGTGTCTAATAAGAAGTTGTATTTTAATCCTTCTATCTTGCTAAATTTTCTTTAAAATCTACATTCTCTTCCAGGGACCTACATCAAATTCTGAATCAAACTGTAGTTACTTCAAGTGGGCTACTGCTTCAACATTTAAGGAAAAGGGAAAGTGAAGTCTCCACTGCATATATTCGCCTAAATGATAAACGATTAAAACTCTGCCATAATGAGAGCTCAGGTTAGTTAAAAGTTCGAAACTTTCTCACTCGGAGTACATGTTATCTCCACATTTTTGTATTTTTTCTCAACAGGTAACCTTCTATTTCTACTTTGATGTGAAAAGTTGTAGCATCTTTTTACTTGATAAATTACAGAATCAGACCCCAAGTAACTTTCGGATTGAGGTGTAGTTGCTGTTAAACCGCATATCAACAGATCCAGCATTTGGTGTCATAATTAGCTGAAATTATATAACAACTGCATAACTTTTGATGTTTCCCTGGATGAGACCTTTGGTATGAGGTGTGTGTGTCCATTCTTTTTGCCATTATGTTCTTTGACACAATTACTTGGGTGTTAATCTTTCTTCACAACGTTACATCCTCCCATGTGCTTATGTGAATTTCACATATGAAGTTTGGGCATTGGGGTGGGAGTTTGGGGAATTGGTGTCCATACATATTATTATGTCCACATTGTAGAATAAAATAATTCGTGATCTTCTCAAAAAATATCATTTGTGTTACTAAAATTACCCATTCGGTTAGCAAAATCATTTGTGGCATTAATTTCATTTTTTCTGAAAGATGATGAATTAGTTTCGGAAGTAATCATAAAACTAATTTTCCAGGTGAATTTAGAAGCTGGTTTCTAGCTAGAAGGATGTTGATTAGTTATACGAAGATGATCAATTTTCTGATTTATATGCTTTCGTTGAGACATGAAGCTTTTAAGTAAATTTGTCATAATTTTCTGTGAAGGAACTTTATCAGAAAAAGTAAATTTTATTGAAGGGTTTGAACTTTGAAGTAACCATGTTTTTTGTGTTTTATTTTTCTTGCAAAACAACGGAGAATAATTGACTCGAGAAAATTAATAGTTGAAATTTGGAATCGACTAATATTTTCAATTTCTAATTTATTGGATCTTCACTACGTCTAATAGAATGGAAGTATGTCACTCTTTCATGTCTTTTTAATGATTAAAATTCATTGTTTTTCTAGCAAACTGAGGAATATATTAAAATCAAAATATTTTGTATTTGTTTTTATAAAAGCCTTTGTGATCAAAGTGCGTGTGGTGGGAGGTAGATAAAGTGTTGATGGTGATAGTGATAAATAGGAGGTGCCGAAAGCAAAGTTTTTTCTTATTGCTCAGTAGGGAGGAAGGACGAGGAGAGTGTGAGACAATTAGTTGTTTTCTACTACTACTACTTGTTTTTTATGGTGAGTAGAGAATATTCTTGAGATCTGAAAATTGGTATAGTAGTGCCATCATGGCTACTGCAATTCTTTCTTGTTCTACTGATTTATTGCTCAATTTGGTTGTTCATGGAGTTAATTAGTATATCTGGCTTGAACCTTTAATTTGGATAGACTATGCAAGATCAATAATTATAGTTGCACGGAGTACGGTACAATTTCATTCGGAAATCCCAGACGCTCTAGCTAGGGCTGTTAGAGGCAACTATATATGACGATTTTGATTGAGATGACCAACAAGGTAAGTCGACATCTGCTAATAAGTGATATTCTTGAGGAGCTGCAAGAGGAAAGAAAACAAAAGAAGAACAGAAATAAGGATAAAATGAGAATATATTTATTAGCAAATAAATACGAAACTCGGTAAATTCTGATGTTACTTTTTGCTATTAGCAAGGAAGGAAGGTACATCCATTTGAAGTAATTTTCTTGCCTACTGTGCTTCTGCATTTTTAGGTAATTGCAATTGATGTGCTGGATAAGGTTAATGACCGTGACACAGAGATCATGAGTCTTTATAATAAATGGATAACTGCCAGTAGAGCTAATAGGTGTATCATAGGAGAGAATTCAAGACATCGTTTGGTGAAGAACGTTAAATCAGCATCTCCATTTATGACTTACTAGGATGCTTAAGTCAAGTAGATGAGTCTGGAGCAGTTATGACATGGTAAATGACCGCAAATTTGGTCAACTAATTGGCCTTTACACAATTCTTACATATATTTGCACTAATAATATCTCTCTTCTAATCAGTTTTGCTTATTGCAGATTCTGTTTCTTCCCAAGCTCTTTGTTGGCATGGAGAAATGATATCTTTGCTTTGATCTATTTGAATCTTTGTCCATACTTGTTGTTTCATGAAGCAATTTGACATTTAACTTAGGGTTTGAAATTGGTATTTTGAGAACGAAGCTTTTCTTCTAGAGATGGACCAAATAATTGAAAGGTCTCCTACTGTGCATCCGATTTCTTGGAGTTCAAGGGGGAAAAACAGGTGATGACTCCAACATAGGATCTACTCGATAATGATCTTTGGGTGGTGGCTCAAATCAAATTTTTGTGATTACTTTGGTGTTGTCTGGTAAGATAGCAGATAAGAGGCGGAGAACTCTTTCTGTTCTACTATTTTTTCCTTCTTCTCTCTCATCATTGATCTCTTTCGCCCTCCACTTCATGGTTTGCATTTGCAATTTCTTCACTCTGTCAAGATTTCTCTGTTGTTTCTTTCTTTGTTGCTATATTTGTTGCTTATGGGAGTTTGATGGCCATTTATTAGCAGCCCCTTCTTTTTGGAGATTCTGTTGCTTAATTCTGTCGAAGTAGTGTCAATGCATGTGTATCTTTGTGTGTCATTTTCACATGGATGTCATTATTTAGCTGAAATGGTAAGAATATGTTAGTAAATCTTTGCCTGTTACTATTATTTTGCTGAAATTGGTAAAAGTCTGATAGTAATCCTTGCCTATTTATGTACATCCAAGTGACATTTTCATTTGTAGTCACTTTACTGAATTTTACCTCCTCAGCCCATTAACCTTTCTCTGTAACCTTACTCTCAAATCTTATTTTGCCAGGTTATCTTCTTAGTCTCACTCTCCAAATACTTCTTCTATGGTAAGTTCACAGTTCTCATGTCCATGTTCTCAATTAGTGAGAAACATCAAGTTACATTCCTTAAATGTGTTTGCTTAAAAAACTTCTCTATTTGAATATGAGAGTTACGTTACTTTATTTTCTTCCAATTTTATAAAAATCTATGTTAGTTGCATAAACTGATCTTCTTTAATATGCGTTTTTTTACTCAGTTACCCTGTATCACCTTCTACTTCTGTAAGCTTTGGCCATATCTTTCGGTTATAGTCGATATCTACCTATTTTCGGTGAGTTTTTCCAGTAAGCTTTTCCCGTAACCTTTATTTCTATCTTCCCCTACTTTTATTCTTGGGTGGTTGGAAATTGGAATGTGTATGTTGTATGCCTTATTTGCTCTTCTTTGTTTGCCTCAACTTCCATTCAGCCAGAATGTCAAATTAATGCATGTCAGTTTTATTGTTTATTCATATATTTCTTTGTGCAATTATAATCGAAAAGAAAACTCACAAGAGGTCTTTATTTTTGCTTTTTTTATCAAACAGTTGCAATTTAAAATTTTCTGGAGTTCCCGTGTTATTATTATTCAGGTAAGAATCCGGAGCGGAACTAAGAGTTTTAAGGAAGAAAAATTATGTAGGATTTTTCCTTAAAACAATACAAAGAATGTGTTATATTGTCTAAATAGAAAATTAGATAACACAACCACATCCTTTTATTTAGATATAGTTTTCTGTATTATGTTCTTCTGCTGGATTTAAGTCGTATATAAGTTTAATTCAAATACTTCATCATGAAAAATAAAGATAAATTTAATATATATATATATATATATATTAGAATAAATTATGCTTTTGGAATCTTTACCATGCAACCTTCTTATGTGTTTTAGGAAATAATACTACCATGTCTGTCTTTCGCACAACTCTTATTCATGTCTATGTTACATAAGAAAATGAAAACTATATACTGTATCTTTTGAAACTGCTCAGGCCTGCAGATTAGACTTTTCCCGAAAAAAAATAAGGAAATGAAAGTTTAAGACATGATGTGGTAAGATATAGAAGATGTTGCAAGGGATCCTCAAAGGAAGCAACAGAGCAAATATCTAATGAGCTGCAACTAGAGCACAAAACCAGAAAAAGAAGATAAGAAAG
Source organism: Nicotiana tabacum (assembly GCF_000715075.1). Lineage (NCBI taxonomy): Eukaryota > Viridiplantae > Streptophyta > Magnoliopsida > Solanales > Solanaceae > Nicotiana > Nicotiana tabacum. The sequence goes on along the minus strand of NC_134101.1, from coordinate 9,696,367 downwards.
AAAATGAAATTAGTGGCCAGACCAAAGCAATTTAACATATAATTCACAATTGATAGAGCTGGAGGGACACCAACAACAACTAGCAGAAAAAATAGTTGTGATTGCTCCTATCAATTTCACTTTAACCCCAACCCTCTTGATGATGTTGTAACACATAATGTTACGGTAGCAAAGGAGGTCGTAGGTCATGAGAAAATTAGAGGAGGGGAAAATTAGGATGCGAGTGAAATATCAACAAGATCACAAACTCATAATACCTAACCTGCAAATGAAGATATACATTTTATAAGCCAAGCTAAACAAGGTGCTGAACAGACTGGGAGATATGGACGGAAATAGTGGTATACAGAATGATGCACAAGAATTTACTCATAAACTAAGAGCACACTAACAATGCAAGGAAGAAAATGAGATTGAGAATATACCTTAAGCAACAATTTTGATCAGGTAATGAGTAATCTAGATCTTAATGAAATTAATGGAGTAGCATATATCCCTACTAATGTGCTTGAATCCACATTCTTTTGACTATCTTTTCCAGTTATCAAAAAAATAATAAATAAGATGATCAAGAAGAATGTTATATCAATTATCAACCTATAAGTAATGTTTAATGATGTTTAATAGATTATTTGTAGAAATAATATATTAAAAAGTACTGTTGTGTAAAAATGAGAAGAATGATTTGAAGTTTTCTTCTTTGTATTTTCAGTATCTCATTTTGCAGTATATGCCTTGGGTTATATACAAGTATGAATGAATCTAGGGCTACATTCTATATTGCCAAGTGGCAATGTCCAATTAGTTAGTACAAAGTTGTACCTAAAACAAATACATGGATGGAGCAAATAATTAAATTACATGTATAAAGTTGTACATGGACGGAGGAAATAATTATAATACACATGTGCTATGCACAATGTGAATTAACCTATCTGAAAAGGGCAGGCCCAGAAGTGGGGTGTGTGTAATTAGGCCCAATGAAAAATGCATTGAGGACCCAAGTCAGGCCCAAAATCCGACTGGCCCATACTTGTTAAGTATACAGATCCGATTATATCATCCGCTTTGTACATCATCGGCTCCAACATGTTGTAAGTGTTATATGTTTTATGTCACTATAAATATAGGTGACAGAAAGTCTATTCTACTTTTTGCATCAACAGATTCCTTGTTAGTTTTTTTAGTAAAGGGTTATTCGTTTCTATTCCTGTTTATCTATTTATTTTGTGGGAAGAAGCGGATCTATTAATAGATTACCAGACAATTAGGGTTTTCCTCTCTATCCTATATTTGACATCTATACATGTTTGATTGTGTTTACCTGCTTTTTGAAGGTAACATAAAACTTCTATTTTGCTGCATTTTTCAGGAGGACGGAGACTGACTGCTAAGTTGGGGACTTTATATTAGGGTATGTTTTAAATGTTCCTAAAGATGTAAATATTACCTATATATTCTGGGTGTTACGTTACACATATATCTATGATAGCTGACTATGCTTTTTTGAACTGAATAGAAGTAGAGACATATAGTGTTCTTATGTCATATTTTAAATATATTATATAGACATGTGTATTTGGGTCGTTAGTTTTTTCTTTTGATTAAAAGTGGAGTTGTATCACCAGAATACTCGTGAAAGAAAAATTAGCTGAATATCTAATTAGTACGTCAAATGACTTATTAGGACTTTTTTCTCATGTTTATGTGATATGTCCATTCATTCCTCTCATATTAAGGTGGTGGATGATTTTGGAATAGAAAACGGATGACAAAGAGAAAGAAGAACCAGTGGAATACTATACACTATTAAGTTGTTGGAGTGCTGGAACGGAGAAAAGCTAGCCAGGAGAAAGAACCAGTGGAATATGATAAGATGTTTTTAAGAGTGGAATATAAAAATAATGCTAAATCAATTCTTAGAGATGTTAAAAACATTACAGGGTTATACTTTTGTCGGATGTACTCATGTATTCTTTGTTGTTCCTGTACTTTACAACATAGTCTTAGTATTTTTTAATCTATATGAAATACCTTACATTCTACAAAAACCATACCCAAAAAAGAACCAAATTATTTAATCCAAACCTTTCATGTCCTTGCTAGTCTATATAGTATATCACGGTGGAAAATATGCATTAAAGTACATGAATATGAATAAGTTGTAAGTATGTGTATATCAGTATATATATATATATACACTAGTTATGATAATAGTCAAATAAGAACAAACATAGAAGACAAAACGGAAAGAAAAAGATTGATATGAGGATTTTCTTTTGATAAAGAAACTGGAAAATTGACACGGATAGGTATGTTTAGGTGAGAGAGTATCTTAACATATATATATTAATTAGGAAAATGGAAAGATTTATATAATTTAATTTAAAAGTTAAAAGTTTTGAAATAAATTGTATTTGTGTAACTTTTTGAAAGTAGATGTGATTTTTTTAAATAAGTTTTAAAAGAGTTGTATTATGTGTAAATTACACAACATGGATCAGATTTAACCTAGCTAGGTATACATTGTTGTGGTACTTTTCTTTGTCGTGACTAGGGGTGGCAAACTGGCGGGGAGCGCTGGGTCGGATATGATCGGATCGAAAACGGATAATTTAAAAACAGATAAATTATTCGATCAGACCCGTAGGCGGATAACATGGATATCCATATTATCCATTGCTTCTTGAATATGATCACTTATGGGAGAATTCTTAATCTTCCATACTTGAGGAACCCCCAATTTGAGGCTTTACAAATATAAAAGTTAAACACATTAGTTATCCATTGTTTATCCATTTGGTTAACCATTTTCTAAGTGGATAATTCGATCCGTTTTTAAAAAGTTCATTATCCAACCAATTTTTTAATGAATAATATGGGTGAATAACTGTTTTCTTTTAACCATAATTTTGCCACCTATAATCGTGACCCTTTTCATGTTTTCTCCTTTAGTATGGCTCTCTCAGGAATCAGGATGACTGTTCTGGAGTAAGTGTTCTTAGAGTGAGAAAAAAAGGTAGATATATATATCAGCACATATATTATGCTTTCCTTTATTGTTATAAACTAACAAATTAAAGAACACTAGCTTAAGAGAGCAAAGCCGATCATATAAAAGGTACTTAATATTTTAGGAAATGATAAGCAGGCAGGTATAATAGTTTCAGACATGAAATTATCAACTTGCACGTGTATGTTTAACAAAAGTTTCTAAATTTCTAAGTCGTCACTTGTATGTTAACAGATATGATCGATTTAAATAAGTTGGGTAACTTTAGTTGTTATCAATATAAACAATTTTCAAAAAAGGTTTATGAACATGTATAGTATTTCAGTTAGTCGTAAGATTACTTAAGTAGAAAATAATGTTTTGCTCTAGCCTAATGTAGTTGTACTGGAATTTTATTAATCTCTGTCACGATCCCAAATTTCCTCTGTAAGATATCGTGATGATACTTAATTTCTAAGACTAGGTAAGCCTATCAATGCGGAATATAACTGAATACAAAACTGAAATTTAATCCTTAACAGTCGAATAACTAAAAACTGCAATTTAACAATTTCAACTCCCAAAACCCGGTAGAAATAAGTTACAAGCTTTTAAGAATTTATTCTCTATGTCTTTATACATCAGAGTCTAAAGCAAATAAGGAAGACAACATAATAATATAGAAGGGGACTCCGGAATCTGCGGACGCTGACAGATATACCTCAAAGTCTCCCCGTACAACTAATTCACTGATGTCTGGTCTGATAAGATATACCTGGATCTGCACAAAAAGATGTGCAGAAGTGTATGTATGAGTACAATACAGCGGTACCCAGTAAGTGTCAAGCCTAACCTCGGTAGAGTAGTGATGAGGTTAGGTCAGGCCCTACTAGAATAATAAAAGATATGGTGACCTGTTTAACAATATAATAACAATAAATGACAATGAAAATAAATCAAGTAAGTAGTATGTCACCATTAAATTTTACAGAATAAGGGCAAATAATACCTTGCGGCAAGAAGACAAAAATTTACAACTTTAAGAAAATCACGACAATAATCAAAGGCAAATGCAACCATAAAGAAATATCAACAAGGGAACTCCCGAGGTACCGCCTCGTAGTCCCAAATCATAAATAAATTCATAATATCTCATTTTCCTTATATCACCGCGGGAGCCTTCACATTTAATTTTAAAGAAAATATTTTTTCCGAAATAGCATCCCGCGTTTTAGTGTAACGACCCGACCGGTCGTTTTGAGAATTTGAACCCCGATCCCCTAATATCTGCTTTTCCCATATTTGTTTATGCTTTTGGGACTTGCGGGAGTGTTTGGTTATGGAATTCGGGGAGTTTTGGGACACTTAGTCCCTAGTTGTGAGTTTAAGCCTTAGAGTTTGGACCGTAGTCGGAACTGTATGAAAACGGATCCGGAATAGAATTCTGTCGACTCCGTTAGCTCCGTTGAGTGATTTTGGGGTTAAGAGCGCGTCCGGAATGTATTTTGGAGGTCTGTAGTAGATTTAGGCTTGAATTGGCGAAAGTTAGTTTTTCGGCGATTTCGGCCGATAGTGAAAATTTTGATATCGAGCTCCGGATGGAATTCTGAAAGTGGCTGTAGGTTCGTAGTGTCATTTGTGACCCGTGTGTAAAATTTGAGGTCATTCGAACTAGATTTGATGTGGTTCGGCGTCGTTTGTAGAATTTGGAAAATTTTAACTTCTTAGGCTTGAATCCGTGCTTAATTCATGATTTTGGTGTTATTCGACGTGGTTTAAAGGCTCGACTAAGTTCGTATAGTGTTTTAGGAGTGATTGGTATATTTGGTTGAGGTCCCGGAGGCCTCGGGTGTGTTTCAGATGCTTAACGGGAAGAAATTTGGACTTAAAAAAATCTGGTGCATTGCTGGTTCTAGTGTTTCGCACCTGCGGAGGGGAGTCCGCAGGTGCGGACTCGCAGGTGCGCTTGAGAGTTCGCAGATGCGGAAATGGACATGGCATGCTGGGCTCGCAGGTGCGGCTGGTCGTCCGCAGAAGCGGAGCCGCAGATGCGAACCTAGCCCAATAAGTGATTTCCGCACCTGCGTTGATTTTTCCGCAGGTGCGAGACCGCAGATGCGAAAATCGCTGGGTAGAAAAGGGGATTTCGAGGGTTTGAAATTTCATAATACAAAATTCGATTTGGAGCTCGGTGGGAGATGATTTCTCGAGGGATTTTGAAGGAGAACTATTGGGTAATGAATTCTAACTCTATTTTGATCATAATACAATAATCTATTGTTGTTTTCCTTGTCTAATTAAGAAAATTGAGGGTAGAAGTTTGAAAATGGGGGAAAAGGTTTTCCAATTGAAAATCTGAGATTTGAATGGGAATTTGACGTCGGATTTAGATGATTTTTGTTCGAGTGAACTCGTGAGTGAATGGGTGTTTATAAATTGTAATTTTTATCCGATTTCGAGACGTGGGCCCGGAGTGACCTTTTGGGCGTTTTTCCTAATTTCACGCTTTAGCTTCGAATTAATTAGATAAATTAGTTTCTTGTAGTTATATTTATATTATGCAATTTATTTGAATAGATTCGGGCCATTTGGAGTCGGATACTCGTGGCAAGAATGTGTTATCGAGGTGATTTGAGCGGTTCGAGGTAAGTGACTTGCCTAACTTTGTGTTGGGGACTTTCCCCTTAGGATATTTCGATATTATTTAGTGTGTGAGCGCCGTGTACGTGAGGTGACGAGTACGTACACGGGTTGTTATTGCAAAAATCCCGTTTATCCTTTTTTTTAATCATAAATTGTTCCTCTTATTAAATTACACTAATATACTTAATTGTTTAGTTTAGACTAGAAAAGCATGCTTACGTGTTTTAATTGCCTATTTGACATTCTGTGCGCCATGCTTAGTTAAATCCCTATTTTTCTTATCTGTGTTCAGTATAAACTATATAACTCGATGTCATACCTGCCATTTCATCTTGCGTTGCATATTTAAATTGGGACTACGGACGTATTCCGGGAGATCCTCCTGTCTTGCATATTTACTTTGGGACTTCGGACGTATTCCGAGAGATCCCCCAGCACTGCATATTTACTTTGGGACTACGGACGTATTCCGGGAGATCCCCCAATACTGCATATTTATTTTGGGACTACGGACGTATTTCGGGAGATCTCCTGTACTGCATATTCATTCGCAGCTACGGGACGGTATCTCAGGAGATTCTCCATTGTGTTTACTTTGTTCTGAGCCGAGGGCTCCCTTAACTGTTAAATTTTCGAGAATTTCTTTAACTGTGTTACCGTGAATTTTGCTTATATCTTTTACTGTTTAATTTATTATATTTACTCCAGTAGGGTCTTGACCTGACCTCGTCACTACTCGACCGAGGTTAAGCTTGGCACTTACTGGGTACCATTGTGGTGTACTCATGCCCTTTCCTGCATATGTTTTCAGGTGCAGATCCAGGTACGAGCTATCAGCCTTGGGGTTAGTGCGTGCTGCTGATTCTAGGAGATTTGAAGATACTTCTGCTTGCGTCCGCAGATCTTCGGAGTTCCCTTCTACTCCCTCGCCTATAGACTTTCTTTATTATATTCAGACTTTTGTATATAGTTACATAGATTATAGCAACATGTGACTTAGTGATATTTCGGGTCTTGAAAAAATTATTTTGTATATGCCGAGTGGTACTACTCTTGGTTATTGATAATATGCTGTTTATCTTTAAGATGTTGTGTTTTTTTTTTTTATATTTTTCGTAATATTAGGTTTACCTAGTCTTAAAGACTAGGTGCCATCACGATACCGTACGGAGGGTTAAGTTGGGTCGTGATAAGTTGGTATCAGAGCACTAGGTTCATAGGAGTCACGAGTCACAAGCTGGTTTATTAGAATCTCGTGGATCGGTGCGGAGACGTCCGTACTTATCTTCGGGAGGCTCTGTAGCTATTAAGAACAATCATATTTCTTTGATTTCTTTGTCGTGCGAGTTATTGACACCAGAAATTCTAAGATTCTATTCTATTCTTTCTCACAGATGGTGAGGACCCGTATTGGGAGGACCGACGATCAGGCACCCGAGTCCCCTGTCAGAGCCGCCAGAGGCCGTGGTCGGGGTCGGGGTAGAGGACGACCAAGCGGTGCAGCCCGAGCACCTACGAGAGCTGCGTCAGAGGAGCCCCTAGCAGCTCCAGCTGGAGGGCCAGCACCGGAGATCCCTATTGCTACTCCAGTCCTCGAGGAGACTTTAGCTCAGTTCTTGAGCATGTTGAGCACTCTGGCTCAGGCTAGACTATTTTTGATAGCTCCCGCTACATCTCAGGCCGGGGGAGGGGAACAGACTCCGGTAGCCCACACTCATGAGCAGAGGGTCCAGGTTGATCAGGCCCCAAAGTATATTCCTATGCCCCCAGTGGCTTCGGTTCAGCATGAGATCAGGGTAGCTTCTTCTGAGGCAGAGCAGCTCAGACTTGAGAGGTACAAGAAGTACCACCCACCTTCTTTCAGCAGACTAGCTTCAGATGATGCTCTGGTTTTTCTTGAGGAGTGTCATTGTATTCTCCGCACTATGGGCATTGTGGAGACGATTGGAGTTTCTTTCACTACTTTCCAGCTAAGGGGGGCGGCATATCAGTGGTGGCGTGCCTATGAGATGAGTAGTCCGGACGAGGCAGCCTCACTCACTTGGACTCAATTTTTAGAGATGTTCTTGCGTGAGTATGTTCCTCAGAGCCTCAGGGACGCTTAGCGCACAGAGTTTGAGCAGTTGCGTCAGGGTGCTATGACTGTGTCGGAGTATGCAGTTCGTTTCAGTGAGTTAGCTCGCCATGCGCCGGCTCTGGTTGCTACAGTCAGAGAGAGGGTTCGTCGCTTCATTGAGGGACTCCACCCTAGTATTCGGACTAGTATGGCCAGGGAGTTGGAGATGGACATCACTTATCAGCAAGCAGTGAGCATTGCCAGGAGAGTGAAGGGCATGTTTGCCCGGGACAGAGAGGAGAGAGAGGCCAAGAGGTCTCGAGAGACTGGTCATTATTCAGGATCTCGTTCACCAGCAACACGCTATGGTAGTGGTTTTGTGAGTCGCCCTGTTCATTCAGCTCTTCCAGCAGCCAGCGGTGTCCTAGCTCCTCCTAGACCTCGGGAGCCCTATTATGCACCGCCAGTATCCAGTATGCCTCCTGCTCGAGGTGCTATCACCGGCCAGTCCAGCAGGCCAGGTCCGAGTCAGTCTCAGCCACCGCATCCTCCGAGAGGTTGTTTTGAGTGTGGTGACACTCGTCACCTGGTTAGAGATTGTCCCAGAGCTAGGAGGGGTGCACCTCCACAGACTTTTCAGCCTCTACGTGATCCACCGGGTCCTCCGGCCATTCTTCCAGTACCGGCTGCCACCCCACCTTCTCAGCCAGCTCGAGGTGGAGGTCGGGGAGGTCGAGGTTGCCCTAGAGGGGGAGGCCAGGCCAGGTATTATGCCCTTCCAGCCCATTTAGAGGCTGTTGCTTCAGATTCAGTCATCACAGGTATCGTCCCTGTCTGTCATAGGGATGCATCAGTATTATTTGACCCAGGCTCTACGTATTCATATGAGTCTTCTTATTTTTTTCCACATTTGGGGATATCTCAAGATTCTTTGTGTTCCCCTGTTTATGTATCTACTCCTGTGGGAGATTCTCTCATTATGGACCGCGTATATCAGTCGTGTTTGATTGCTCTTAGTGGTTTACAGACCAGAGCCGATTTGTTATTACTCAGTATGGTAGATTTTGATATTATCTTGGGCATGGACTGGTTGTCGCCTCATTATGCTATTCTTGATTGTCACGCTATGACCGTGATGCTGGCTATGCCAGGCTTGCCGAGATTAGAGTGGAGAGTACCTTAGAGTATACTCCCCGCAGGGTCATTTCATTTCATAAGGATCAGCGAATGGTTGAGAAGGGGTGTGATGCGTATTTGGCCTATGTGAGAGATATCAGTATTGATACCCATACAGTTGAGTCAGTTCTAGTAGTGAGGGACTTTCCAGATGTGTTTCCAGCTGATCTTCCGGGCATGACGCCTGACAAAGATATTGATTTCGATATTGATTTGTTGCCGGGCACTCAGCCCATATCTATTCCTCCTTACCGTATGGCTCCTCCTGAGTTGAAGGAGTTGAAGGAGCAGTTGCAGGAGTTGCTTGATAAGGGTTTCATCAGGCCTAGTGTATCACCTTGGGGTGCTCCGGTCTTATTTGTGAAGAAGGATGGTTCTATGCGTATGTGTATTGATTATCGGCAGCTGAATAAGGTTACACTGAAGAACATGTATCCTTTGCCTCGTATCGATGATTTATTTGATCAGTTACAGGATGCCCGGGTGTTTTCCAAGATTGACTTGCGTTCTGGCTATCATTAGTTGAAGATTCGTGAGCCGGATATCCCGAAGACTGCTTTCAGGACCAGATATGGTCACTATGAGTTTCTTGTCATGTCATTTGGGTTGACCAATGCCCCAACAGCCTTTATGCATTCGATGCTCAGTGTGTTCCGGCCTTATCTTGATTCCTTCGTCATTGTGTTTATGACGACATCCTGGTATATTCCCGGTCTCGGGAAGATCATGAGCATCACCTGAAGACCGTGCTTCAGACTTTGAGGGAGAAGAAATTGTATGCAAAATTTTCTAAGTGTGAATTCTGGCTTGATTCAGTAGCATTCTTGGGCCACATAGTGTCTTGTGATGGGATCAAGGTAGATCCGAAAAAGGTGGAGGTAGTGCAGAGTTGGCCTAGATTGTCATCAGCTACGGAGATCCACAGTTTTCTTGGTTTGGCGGGGTTTCACCGTCGCTTTGTGGAGGGATTTTCATCCATTGCAGCACCTATGGCCAGGCTGACCCAGAAGGCTGCTCCATTCAGGTGGACCGAGGAGTGTGAGAAGAGCTTTCAGAAGCTCAAGACAGCTTTGACTACAGCCCCAATATTAGTATTTCCTACAGGTTCGGGGTCCTACACTGTCTATTGTGATGCCTCGAAGATTGGCCTTGGAGCGGTATTGATGCAGGACGTTAGGGTGATTGCCTACGCATCTAGACAATTGAAGGTGCATGAGAAAAATTATCCGGTTCATGATCTCGAGTTAGCAGCTATTGTTCACGCCCTGAAGATCTGGCATCATTATTTGTACGGTATTCCCTATGAGATTTACACTGACCACCGGAGTTTGCAGTACTTGTACATGCAGAAGGACCTTAATTTGCGTCAGCGGAGGTGGTTGGAGCTACTTAAAGACTATGATATCACTATATTATACCACCCGGGGAAGGCCAATGTAGTGGCCGACGCCTTGAGTCGCCGGGCAGAGAGTTTGGGGAGTTTGTCATATCTTCCGGCAGCCGAGAGGCCCTTAGCCTTGGATGTTCAGGCCTTAGCCAACCAGTTCATGAGATTGGATATTTCATAGCCTAGCCGAGTATTAGCTTGTGTGGTTGCTCGGTCTTCTCTTTATGACCGTATTAGGGAGCGCCAGTATGATGATCCTCATCTTCTAGTCCTTCAGGACAGGGTTCGGCGAGGTGATGCCAGAGATGTGACTATTGGTGATGATGGTGTGATGAGGATGCATGGCCGGATCTGTGTGCCCAATGTATATGGGCTTCGGGAGTTGATTCTCGAGGAGGCCCACAGCTCGCAGTACTCCATTCATCCCGGTGCCGTGAAGATGTACCAGGATTTGAGACAGTACTACTAGTGGAGGAGGATGAAGAAGGATATAGTTGGGTTTGTGGCCAAGTGTCTCAACTGTCAGCAGGTCAAATATGAGCACCAGAGGCCGGGTGGATTACTTCAGAGGTTAGAGATCCCAGAGTGGAAGTGGGAGCGGATCACCATGGACTTTGTAGTTGGACTTCCACGGACTTTAAGAAGGTTCGATGCTATTTGGGTGATCGTGGATCAGCTGACCAAGTCAGCTCATTTTATTCCAGTGTTGACTAGTTATTCTTCTGAGAGGTTGGCTGAGATTTATATCAGAGAGATTGTCCGCCTTCATGGTATTCCAGGATCCATCATTTCAGACAGAGGTACACAGTTCACATCACGGTTTTGGAGAGCGGTACAACAGGAGTTGGGTACTAGGGTGGAGTTGAGCACAACCTTTCACCCTCAGACGGACGGGCAGTCCGAGCACACGATTCTTGAGAATATGCTCTGTGCCTGTGTGATGGAGTTCGGAGGGTCATGGGACCAATACTTGCCACTTGCAGAGTTCGCTTACAACACCAGTTACTAGTCCAGCATTCAGATGGCACTATATGAGGCTTTGTATGCTAGGCGGTGCCGGTCCCCAGTGGGATGGTTTGAGCCGGGCGAGGCCCGATTGTTGGGTATAGATTTGGTCCAGGATGCCCTGGATAAGGTGAAGGTGATTCAGTAGAGACTTCACATAGCCCAGTCCAGGAAGAAGAGTTATGCAGACCGTAAGGTTCGTGATTTGGCATTTATGGTTGGTGGGCGGGTCTTGCTTCGAGTATCGCCTATGAAGGATGTCATGAGGTTCGGGAAGAAGGGAAAACTGAGCCCGAGGTTCATTGGTCCTTTTGAGATATTGTGGCGAGTTGGGGAGGTTGCTTATGAGCTTGCCTTTCCTCCCAGCCTAGCAGGAGTTCACCCGATATTCCACGTGTCTATGCTCCGGAAGTATCACGGTGATCCGACTCATGTATTGGATTTCAGCTCAGTCTAGTTGGACAAAGATCTATCTTATGTTGAGGAGCCAGTAGCCATTTTAGACCGGCAGGTCAGAAAGCTCAGGTCAAAGAATATTGCTTCAGTAAAGGTCCAGTGGAGGGGTCAGCTGGTCGAGGAGGCGACTTGGGAGACCGAGCAGGATATGCGCAGCCAGTACCCTCATCTTTTCACAGTTTCAGGTATGTCTTTATACTCGTTCGAGGACGAATGATTGTTTTAAGAGAGGGAGGATGTAACGACCCGGCCTGTAATTTTGAGAATTTGAGCCCCGATCCCCGATCCCCTAATATCTGCTTTCCCCATATTTGTTTCTGCTTTTGGGATTTGCCGGAGTGTTTGGTTATGGATTTCGGGGAGTTTTGGGACACTTAGTCCCTAGTTATGAGTTTAAGCCTTAGAATTTGGACCGTAGTCGGAACTATATGAAGACGGATCCGGAATGGAATTCTGTGGACTCTGTTAGCTCCGTTGAGTGATTTTGGGGGTTAGGAGCGCGTCTGGAATGTGTTTTGGAGGTCTGTAGTAGATTTAGTCTTGGATTGGCGAAAGTTAGTTTTTCGGCCGATAGTGAAAATTTTGATATCGAGCTCAGAATGGAATTTCGAAAGTGGTTGTAGGTTCGTAGTGTCATTTGTGACATGTGTGTAATATTTGAGGTCATTTGGACTAGATTTAATGTGGTTCGGCGTCGTTTATAGAATTTAAAAATTTTTAAATTCTTAGGCTTGAATTCGTGCTTAATTCATGATTTTGGTGTTGTTCGACGTGGTTTAAAGGCTCGACTAAGTTCGTATGGTGTTTTAGGAGTGGTTGGTATGTTTTGTTGAGGTCCCGGGGGTCTCGGGTGTGTTTCAGATGCTTAACGGGAAGAAATTTGGACTTAGGAAAATCTGGTGCATTGCTGGTTCTGGTGTTTCGCACCTGCGGAGGGGAGTTCGCAGGTGCGGACTCGCAGGTGCGCTTGAGAGTTCGCAGATGCGGAAATGGACAGGGCATGCTGGGCTCGCAGGTGCGGCTGGTCGTCCGCAGAAGCGGAGCCACAGATGTGGCCCAGGGGTCGCAGATGCGGACCTAGCCCAATAAGTGACTTCCGCACCTGCGTTAATTTTTCCACAGGTGCGAGACCGCAGATGCGGCCCCATGAGCGCAGATACGGAAATCGTTGGGTAGAAAAGAGGATTTTGAGGGTTTGAAATTTCATAACACAAAATTCGATTTGGAGCTCGGTGGGTGATGATTTCTCGAGGGATTTTGAAGGAGAACTATTGGGTAACGAATTTTAACTCTATTTTGATCATAATACAATAATCTATTGTTGTTTTCCTTGTCTAATTAAGGAAATTGAGGGTAGAAGTTTGGAAATGGGGGAAAAGGTTCCCCAATTGAAAATCTGAGATTTGAATGGGAATTTGACGTCGGATTTAGATGATTTTTGTTCGAGTGAACTCGTGAGTGAATGGGTGTTTATAAATTGTAATTTTTACCCGATTTCGAGACGTGGGCCCGGAGTGACCTTTTGGGCGTTTTTCCTAATTTCACGCTTTAGCTTCGAATTAATTAGATAAATTAGTTTCTTGTAGTTATATTTATATTATGCAATTTATTTGAATAGATTCGGGCCATTTGGAGTCGGATACTCGTGGCAAGAACGTGTTATCAAGGTGATTTGAGTGGTTCGAGATAAGTGGCTTGCCTAACCTTGTGTTGCGGACTTTCCCCTTAGGATATTTCGATATTATTTGGTGTGTGAGCGCCGTGTACGTGAGATGACGAGTACGTATACGGGCTGTGATTGCAAAAATCCCGTTTATCCTTTTTTTATCATAAATTATTCCTCTTATTAAATTGCACTAATATGCTTAGTTGTTTAGTTTAGACTAGAAAAGCATGCTTACGTGTTTTAACTGCCTATTTGACATTCTGTGCGCCATGCTTAGTTAATTCCCTATTTTCCTTGTCTGTGTTCAGTATAAACTGTATAACTCGATGCCATACCTATCATTTCATCTTGCGTTGCATATTTAAATTGGGACTACGGACGTATTCCGGGAGATCCCCATGTCTTGCATATTTACTTTGGGACTACGGACGTATTCCGGGAGATCCCCCAATACTGCATATTTACTTTGGGACTACGGACGTATTCCGGGAGATCCCCCAGCACTGCATATTTACTTTGGGACTACGGACGTATTTCGGAAGATCCCCCTGTACTGCATATTCATTCGGAGCTACGGGACGGTATCTCAGGAGATTCCCCATTGTGTTTACTTTGTTCTGAGCCGAGGGCTTCCTTAACTGTTAAATTTTCGAGAATTTCTTTAACTGTGTTACCGTAAATTTTGCTTATATCTTTTACTGTTTAATTTATTATATTTACTGCGATAGGGCCTTGACCTGACCTCGTCACTACTCGACCGAGGTTAAGCTTGGCAGTTACTGGGTACCATTGTGATGTACCCATACCCTTTCCTGCACATGTTTTCGTGTGCAGATCCAGGTACGAGCTATCAGCCTTGCGGTTAGTGCGTGCTGCTGATTTTAGGAGACTTCAAGGTAATTCTGCTTGCGTTCGCAGATCTTCGGAGTCCCCTTCTACTCCCTTGCCTATAGACTTTCTTTATTATCTTCAGACTTTTGTATATAGCTACATAGATTATAGCAGCTTGTGACTTAGTGATATTCCGGGTCTTGGGAAAATTATTTTGTATATGCCGAGTGGTACTACTCTTGGCTATTCATTATATGCTGTTTATCTTTAATATGTTGTGTTTTTGTTATATTTTTCGTAATATTAGGCTTACCTAATCGTAAAGACTAGGTTCCATCACGACACCGTACAGAGAGTTAAGTTGGGTCGTGACATTTAGCCACCCTTATCACACCGCATGACTTCTAGTAGTTTCCCTACTAGGCACGCGTATCAAGCCACCCTTATCTCACCGCATGCATTTTAACACCCAGACCTTATACCACTGCATGCGTATCAATATGACAATATCACAATATATCACAATTTCCACCCCAAGTGCCCAAATATTTTAACTTGCCAAAATAAATCAACAACAAGAATATTTTCCAAAATAAGGAGCTCACGACTCAATCAAAATAAGTACTAAGTCTCACAAAATATTCAGCAAAATAATATCCATTATTTTCACAATACGGAGCTCACGACTCAATCACAATGAATACAAAAATCTTCACAAAATATTCAGCAAAAATAATATTTTAACAAATTTAACATCAAAATTTTAAATGTAAAATACTTTATTTTTAATAATATTTAATTTAAAAAAATTCAACCTTCAAATAATGCACAGAATAAAAGAAATCAATGTTTCAATTAAAACAGATAAAACAATTTGTAGGAAAAATGTAGCAAATTTAAAATATAAAAATCGATCAATGATGATGAATATAATCAGATAAAATAATTTAATTAATGTGTGACAGAGATCTACAAAATTACTTTTTTTTAAAAACCTCCAGAGTTTTCTACATTTAGCCCGTGTACACACTCATCACCTCGTGTACATGACTTTTAACACATTACAATTATCACATCAATACCAATCCTAGGGGGAAATTTCCCCCCACACAAGGTTAGACAAGTCACTTACTTTGACTTGCTCCAATTTAATCCACTAGTAGGCCTTTTCCTCGATTATCCAACTCTGAATAGCTCGAATCTAGCCAAAATAATTCGATACAGTCAAGAAAAATTATAGAATCAATTCCATAAGAAAATACTATATTTTTCAATAAAATCCAAAATTAACTCAAAAATCGCCATTGGGGCTGATGATAGGCTATAATTGCGTATTTTAGTCGCTTATTACACTCTAATTTACTGCACTTTAATTAAGTTTGAGCTTTAATCGCTAGTATTTTGCACTAATTATGTGTTTTATGCCTTGTAAGAGTGATTCCGAGCTATGTAGATGTTATGGAATGAATTCAAGTGATTTGAAGCTTTGAAGTCTGAGTAAAAGCCTAAGGAATTAAGCCGGGATCGTGTTCAGGGATCAACGGATGATAGTTAAGAACGAACGAAGAATCGAGTAGGAATATTGCGCACTGTATAGTAAAATGCACATAACATTTCTCTCCGAACTCCATGTGAGCTCCACAATATATGATTGGAACGATAATTCAAAGGGCTACAACTTTCATGTTTTACGTGTTTCCAAATTCCAAACAGAACAGGGTGAAACATGCGCGACAAGTGCGCAGCCACGCACTGGCCGAGGATGTGAGGCAGAAACTGGCCAAAATCCGCGGCCGCGGACGTCCTGACCTGGAAAAGTATCCTTTTTCGGGTAGGAGAAGGTATAATTATTTGGGCCCGATCCTACTTGGTATATATACATGGAAAAACGGTATTTTGATTACTTTTGACATATTTTTGACACAATTTAGACCTAAGGAGGCTAAGGAATCTGGTGATTCTACCTAAGGAGGCAAGAACACACTAGGAGCATGGCGGAGAATTCTTCTACAAGTTTCTCACTTCCTTCTTCCTATTTCTATTATTGGTTATGAATTCTAGTATTATAGTTATGCATACTATTATGAATAGCTAATTTATTATCTAGGGTTTTGATGGAACCTTTTGTAGGATGAATTCTTGTTATGTTTTAATATAATTTAGCCTTTGAATTTATCTATTTGTTCAACTACGTATTTATTTCAGTTGATTGAATGGCCATCGATTGACTGTGCCTATTTATTATGTGTTGCTTGAGAAAGGATACATATTTAGGTGGTTGTTGAACAACGTCACTCCTAACGTACGTGAGAAATAATACAGTGGGTTTAAAGGTAGGTTTAGAACTAACAAAGCCTTGACGTGGTCATAGTGAGCGGTTCGATGAAGCCAACTAGCGTAGTTCGAGAGAATATGTCTAGTAAATTATTATAGTTGCCCGAGAAAGAATTACGGCACCCAAAGTGCTCACGATCAGTAGAGAATACATCGGCGAAATTGTTGGGAACAAAGCTGGAAGGATTCCGACAATTAGGGAAATCATAACTCTAGACCTCCTTAATTTAGTCTCCAACCCTTTGTCTCGTTAGTTGATAATTTTACCGCTTTCTAGTATTTTCTAGTTAATTCGTTAGAAATATAAATCTCAATCTTTATAATTTAGAAAAAATTTCAAACTTGTCTTCTTAGTGATATTAAAAAGCTATAGCTAAGCCTTAGTTCTCTGTGGGATTCGACTCTCGACTTTTAGACCGGATTATATTTGCAGCGACCGCTTATTCTTTTTAGGATTAGAGTTGGGCGTGATCAGGGGCTCACATCTCGGAATCCGGCGAAAGTTACGAAATATGAACGCACATTTAACCACGAGTCTAACCATACCAAAATGACAAAATTCCGATAAAAATTCGACCTCAAATCTATCCAAGAGGGTTTTCTAATTCTTCCAACTTAATTCACCAATTAAATATTAAAAACAACCACGAATTCGGGTAATTTAACCAATATTGAGTTAAGAAAACTTACCCCGTTGTTTTCCTTGAAAATCTCCCAAAAATCGCCTCTTCCCGAGCTCCAATTTGGTACAAATGGAAAATCCCATTTTCTGAACTTAAACTCTCTGCCCAGATATTTCTTTTTCGCGAACGCGGTTAGTGCCTCGTGTTCGCGAAGCACAAAATTGTGCTGCCAAACATTGCCCTTCGCGAACACGATGCCTTTCCTGGCTTGGCCTTCGCGAACGCGAGCTGCCCTTCGCGAACGCTAAGGCAAAAAATCCTCTCCAGCCATTTCCCCTACGCGAACGCGAGGCTTCGATCGCGAACGCGAAGCTTTGCACCTCGACCCTTCGTGAACGCGTGCCCTCGGTCGCGAACATGAAGCACAAAATGTGCCAGTCCCAAATTCCTCTTCACGAACGTGAGACTCCCCTCGCGAACGCTAAGAAGGAAACGAGAATAGGCATCCGAAAATCTCCAGCAGCATTCCAAGACCGAAATTCAATATGTTAGCCATCTGAAACTCGCCCGAGGCCCTCGGGACCTCAATCAACTACACCAACAAGTCCTAAAATATCATACGGACTTAGCCGAAACCACAGATCACATCAAATAACACTAAAATCACAAATCACACCCTAATTCAAGCTTAATGAAACTTAAGAATTTTCAACTTCTACATTCGATGCCGGAACCTATCAAATCAAGTCCGATTGACCTCAAATTTTGCACATAAGTCATAAATGACATAATGGAGCTATGAAAATTTTCGGAACTGGGTTCCGACCGCGATATAAAAAAGTCAACTCCCCGGTCAAACTTCCAAACTTAAATTCCTATTTTAGCCATTTCAAGTCTAATTTAACTACGGACTTCCAAATAAAATTTCGAACACGCTCCTAAGTCCAAAATTACCATACGGAGCTGTTGGAATCATCAAAATTCTATTCAGGGGTCGTTTACATATAGGTCGACATCCAACCAACCTTTTCAACTTAAGTTTTGAATTTTGGAACTATGTGTTCCAATTCATTCTAAAAACCTCACCGCACCCGAACCAATTACCCTGTCAAGTCACATAATAGTTATAAAGTACAGAATAAACAGTAAATTGTTAAACAGGGCTACAACTTTTAAAATGACTGGCCGGTCGTTACATCAATACCAACTTGTCACGACCCCAAATTCCCTCTGTAGGATGTCGTGTTGGCCCCCTAGTCTCTAAGACTAGGTAATCCTATCAATGCGGAATATAACTGAATACAAAAGTAAAATTTAATCCTTAACAGTCGAATAAATAAAGACTGCAATTTAACAATTTTAACTCCCAAAACCCGGTAGGAATAAGTCACAAGCTTCTAAGAATTTATTCTTTATGTCTCTATACATCAGAGTCTAAAGCAAATAAGGAAGATAACATAATAAGATAGAAGGAGACTACGGAGTCAGTGGACACGGATAAATATACCTCGAAGTCTTCTCGTACAACTAATTCACTAATGCCTGGTCTGATAAGATGTACCTGGATCTGCACAAAAAGATGTGCAGAAATGTAGTATGAGTACACCACAACGGCACCCAATAAGTGTCAAGCCTAACCTCGGTAGAGTAGTGACGAGGTTAGGTCAGGCCCTACTGGAATAATAAAAGACATGGTGACATGTTTAACAATATAATAACAATAAATAACAATGGAAATGAATCAAATACGTAGTATGTCACCACTAAATTTCACAGAATAAGGGCAAATAATACCTTGCGGCAAGAAGACAGAAATTTATAACTTTAAGAAAATTACGACAATAATCAAAGGCAAATGCAGCCATAAAGAAATATCAACAAGGGAACTCCCGAGGTACCGCCTCGTAGTCCCAAATCATAAATAAATTCACAATATCTCATTTTCCTTATATCACCGTGGGAACCTTCAAATTTAACTTTAAAGAAAATATTTTTTCCGAAATAGCATCCCGCGTTTTAGCCATCCTTATAACACAACATGACTTCTAGTAGTTCCCCTACTAGGCATGCGTATCAAGCTACCCTTATCTCACCGCATGTATTTCAACACCCAGACCTTATATCACCGCATACATATCAATATCACAATTTGCACCTCAAGTGCCCAAATATTTCAACATGCTAAAATAAATCAATTACAAGAATATTTTCCAAAATAAGGAGCTCACGACTCAATCACAATAAGTACAAAGTCTCACAAAATATTCAGCAAAATAATATCCATTATTTCCACAATACGGAGCTCACGGCTCAATCACAATGAATGCAAACATCTTCACAAAATATTCAGCAAAAATAATATTTCCACAAATTTAACATCAGATTTTTAAATCTAAAATACTTTATTTTTAATAATATTTAATTTAAAGAAATTCAACCTTCAAATAATGCAAAGAATAAAAGAAATCAATGTTTCAATTAAAACAGATAAAACAATTTGTAGGAAAAATGTAGGCAAATTTAAAATATAAAAATCGATCAATGATGATGAATATAATCAGATAAAATGATTTAATTAATGTGTGACAGAGATCTACAAAATTGCTTTTTTTAAAAACCTCCAGAGTTTTTCACATTTAGCCCGTGTACACACTCGTCACCTCGTGTACACGACTTTCAACACATTACAATTATCACATCAATACCAATCCTAGGAGGAAATTTTTCCCATACAAAGTTAGACAAGTCACTTACCTCGACTTGCTCCAATTTAATCCACTAGTAGGCCCTTTCCTCGATTATCCAACTCTGAATGGCTCGAATCTAGCCAAAATAATTCGATACAGTCAACAAAAATTATAGAATCAATTCCATAACAAAATACTACATTTTTCAATAAAAATCCGCAATTAACTCAAAAATCGCCCGTGGGGCCCACGTCTTAGAATCCGGCGAAAGTTACGAAATATGAATGCTCATTCAACCACGAGTCTAACCATACCAAAATGACTAAATTCCGATAACAATTCGACCATCAAATCCTCAAATCTATCCAAAAGGGTTTTCTAAATCTTCTAACTTAATTTACCAATTAAATGTTAAAAACAATCATGGATTCGAGTAATTTGACCAATGTTGAGTTAAGAACACTTGCCTCGTTGTTTTCCTTGAAAATCGCCTTTTCCCGAGCTCCAATTTGGTAAAAATGGAAAATGGGACAAAATCCCATTTTCAGAACTTAAACTCTTTGCCCAGATATTTCTTCTTCGCGAACGCGGCCAGTGCCTCGCATTCGCGGAGCACAAAATTGTGCTGCCAAATATTGCCTTTCGTGAACGTGAAGTAAACCTCACAAACGCGATGCTTTTTCTGGCTTGGCCTTCGCGAACACGAGCTGCCCTTCGCGAACGCGTAGGCCAAAATCCTCTCTGGCCATTTCCCCTTCGCGAATGCGAGGCTTCGATCGCGAACGCGAAGCTTTACACCTCGACCCTTCGCGAACGCGTGCCCTCGGTCGCCAACGCGAAGCACAAAATGTGCCAGTCCCAATTTATTCTTCGCGAACGCGAGACTCCCCTCTTGAACGTGAAGAAGGAAACCAGAACAGGCATCAAAATATTTCCAGCAGCATTCCAAGTCCGAAACTCAATCTGTTAGCCATCTGGAACTTGCCCGAGGCCCTCGGGACCTCAACCAAATATACGTTGACTCCTAAAATATCATACAGACTTAGTCAAAATCTCAAATCACATCAAATAACGCTAAAATCATAAATCACACCCCAATTCAAGCTTAATGAAACTTAAGAATTTCCAACTTCTACATTCGATGCGTACCTGGCCTATGTGAGAGATATTAGTGTTGACACTCCTACCATGGAGTCAGTTCCTATAGTAAGGGATTTTCTTGATGTATTTCCAGCGGATCTTCAGGGTATGCCACCCGACAGGGATATTGACTTTGGCATTGATTTGTTACCGGGCACTCGGCCCATTTCTATTCCACCATATCGTATGGCCCCAGCAGAGTTGAAGGAATTAAAAGAACAGTTACAGGAGTTGCATGGTAAGGGCTTCATTCGGCCCAGTGTTTCGCCTTGGGGTACTCCTATCTTATTTGTGAAGAAGAAAGATGGTTATATGCGGATGTGTATTGATTAGCGCCAGCTGAACGAGGTTACAGTGAAGAACAGGTGTCCATTGTCACGTATTGATGACCTATTTGATCAGCTTTAGGGTGCCAGAGTGTTCTCTAAGATCGACTTGCGTTTAGGCTATCATCAGTTGAAGATTCGGGAGCCAGATATCCCGAAAACTGCTTTTAGGATTCGATATGGTCATTATGAGTTCCTTGTAATGTCATTTTTGCTAACCAATGCCCCAGCAACATTTATGCACTTAATGAATGTGTATTTCAGCCCCATCTTGATTCTTTCGTCATTGTATTTATTGACGACATTCTGGTGTATTCCCGGAGTCGGGAAGATCATGAGCAACACTTGAGGACTGTGCTTCAGACATTAAGAGAAAAGAAATTATATGCAAAATTTTCAAAGTGTGAATTCTGTACTTTATAATTGTTATGTGACTTGCCGGGGTAATTGGTTCGGGTCCGGTGAGGTTTTTAGAATGAATTGAAATACTTAGTTCCAAAGTTTAAAACTTAAGTTGAAAAGGTTTACTAGATGTCGACCTATGTGTAAACGACCCCGGAATAAAATTTTGATGATTCCAACAGTTCCGTATGGTGATTTTGGACTTAGGAGCGTATACAGAATTTTATTTGAAAGTTCGTAGTTAAATTAGGCTTGAAATGACTAAAATAGGAATTTAAGTTTGGAAGTTTGACCGGGGAGTTGACTTTTTGATATCAGGGTCGGAATCCAGTTCCGAAAATTTTCATAGCTCCTTTATGTCATTTATGACTTGTGTGCAAAATTTGAGGTCAATCGAACTTGATTTGATAGGTTTCAGCATCGAATGTAGAAGTTGAAAATTCTTAAGTTTCATTAAGCTTGAATTGGGGTGTGTACACGACTTTCAACACATTACAATTAGCACATCAATACCAATCCTAGGGAAAATTTCTCCCACACAAGGTTAGACAAGTCACTTACCTCGACTTGCTTTAATTTAATCCACTAGTAGGCCTTTTCTCGATTATCCAACTCTGAATGGCTCGAATCTAGCCAAAATAATTCGATACAGTCAACAAAAATTATAGAATCAATTCCATAAGAAAATACTATATTTTTCAATTAAAATTCGAAATTAACTCAAAAATCGTCCGTGGGTCCCATGTCTCGGAATCCGGTGAAAGTTACGAAATTTGAACGTCCATTCAACAACGAGTCTAACCATACCAAAATGACTAAATTCCGATATCAATTCGACCCTCAAATCCTCAAATCTATCCAAGAGGGTTTTCTAAATCTTCCAACTTAATTCACCAATTAAATTTTAAAAACAACCCTGGATTCGGGTAATTTGACCAATATTGAGTTAAGAACACTTACCCCGTTATTTTTCTTGAAAATCGCCTCTTCCCGAGCTCCAATTTGGTAAAAATGGAAAATGGGATGAAGTCCCACTTTCGGAACTTAAACTCTCTGCCCAGACATTTCTTCTTCGCGAACGCGGTCAGTGCCTCGCGTCCGCGGAGCATAAAATTGTGCTGCCAAACATTGCCCTTCGTGAACGCGAAGGCAACCTCGCGAACGCGATGCCTTGCCTGGCTTAGCCTTCGCAAACGCGAGCTGCCCTTCGCGAACGCAAAGGCAAAAATCCTCTCCGGCCATTTTCCCTTCGCGAACGCGAAGCTTTGCACCTCGACCCTTCGCGAATGCGTACCCTCAGTCGCGAATGCGAAGCACAAAATGTGCCAGTCCCAATTCAATCTGTTAGCTATCCGGAACTCGCTCGAGGCCCTCGAGACCTCAACCAAATATACCAACAAGTCCTAAAATATCATACGGACTTAGTCGAAACCTCAAATTACATCAAATAACACTAAAATCACAAATCACACCCTAATTCAAGCTTAATGAAACTTAAGAATTTTCAACTTCTACATTCGATGCTGAAACCTATCAAATCAAGTTTGATTGACCTCAAATTTCGCACACAAGTCATAAATGAAATAACGGAGCTATGAAAATTTTCGAAACTGGATTCCGACCCTGATATAGAAAAGTCAACTCCCCGGTCAAACTTCCAAACTTAAATTCCTATTTTAGCCATTTCAAGCCTAATTTAACTGTAGACTTCTAAATAAAATTCCGTACACGCTCCTAAGGCCAAAATCACCATACGGAGCTGTTGGAATCATCAAAATTTTATTTCGGGGTCGTTTATATATAGGTCGACATCCAGACAACCTTTTCAACTTAAGTTTTAAACTTTGGAACTAAGTGTTCCAATTCATTCTAAAAACCTCACCGGACCCGAACCAATTACCCCGACAAGTCACATAACAGTTATAAAGTACAGAATGAACAGTAAATGTGGAAACATGGCTACAACTTTTAAAACGACTGGCCGGATCGTTACAATCTCACAACTTTAGGGTGTGTTTGGTACGAAGGAAAATATTTTTCGAAAAATATTTTCCACTTTTCCCATTTTGGTTGGCTTCAATATTTTGGAAAATATTTTCCTCCCATTCAAGGGAATGAAAAACATTTTCCAAAACTCCTTCTCAACCTTCCCCACCCTATTTCTCATCCCCACCCACCCACCTACCCATCAACCCAACCCCAATGTCACCCCACCCTTCACCCCACCCTAAATAAAATTATTATTAATAGTACTTTCTTTTATAAATAGTTTTTTTTTTTTTTTTGCATTTCAACAAATGAGTATTTGTTTTACATGACATAAAAAAGTATTTTTTTTTTATTTCAACAAAATGAGTACTTTCTATTATAACGAGTGTCACTACAAGTTAATCTCATAAAAGTGCACCAACATATTATAATTTTAGGGTGTGTTTGGTATGAAGGAAAATGTTTTCCATGAAAAATGAGTGATTTTATCACTTATTTTCCCTTGTTTGGTTGGTGAGTGAAAAATATTTTCGAAAAATATTTTTTAATATTCTTGGAGGGAAAATTAAATATTAAAATGTTAGGTACTTTATATATTTTACCATTTTGTTCATTTATATATTTTTGAAGTAAAAGTATCTACTAATTCTATGTTAATTAAGTTCATTTGCAGAGTAAAAACATTATTCTAAGATAAAAATCACTATCCTTATTCTTAAAGGTTAGTAGTTCTATTGCAGCTAAATTATTTATTTTATTATTTATAATATTCTATTTATAGTTAACGAGAACCACCTTCATTATGTGTTTCATGTTTAAGTTGTCGCAGTTTATTAAAAATATATTCCGAAAGAAAAAAAAAGTATTTTCATTATGATGTAGAAAATGTATTTTTTTTATTTCAATAAAATGAGTACTTTATTTTCATGTTGTAGAAAGAGTACTTTCTTTTTCAATCAAAATAAAAGTATTTTCTTTTTTGTTATGGCGCACAAATTTTAACGTTATTTTTACGTAAAAAAGTAAAGCAACACATTAATTACTTTGGGTTTGTGTAAATAATTAGAAGAATAATTAAATTTTTGAAGAAAATAGAGCACCTTATCAACTAGTAGGTTACAAGTTTAACTGATCAAGTTAGATACGTGAAGGGTATGTGATTGTTCTGTTGATCTTGTGTGATGACCCAAAAGGTCATCTTATGTTTTAGAACTCGAATCTGCGCTCTTAAGCCTTACAAATTTCATTTTTACCCTCCTTGATTTGCGTGCACAGTCCGGGCATGTTTCTAAAAAACTTTTATGTTGAAAACTGATGAAAATAAGAATTTATGCCTTAAAAGTTAATTTTAGTTGACTTCGGTCAACATTTTAGGTAAACGGGTCCGGATCCATATTTTGACGGTCCCAGTGGGTCCGTATCGAATCATGGGACCTGGGCGTATGCTCGGAATCAAATACGGAGGTCCCTAGCTTGAGTTATGAATTCTTGATGAAAATTAATTATTTTTAAGAATTGATTGATGTTTGGCATTGTTAGTGTCGGGTCCGTATTCTTATTCCGGAGCCCGGTACAAGTTCATTATGATATTTAAGACTTGTCTGTGAAATTCGGTGAGAAACAGAGTTGATTTGACGTGATTCAGACGTCCAGTTGAGAAAATAAAATTTTTAAAGTGTTCTTGAGAATTTCATTTGATTTGGTGCTAAATTTAGAATTCTAGGTGTTATTTTGGCGATTTGATCGCGTGAGCAGGTCCGTATGATGTTTTTAGACTTGTGTACATATTTGGTTTGGAGCCCCGAGGGCTCGGGTGAGTTTCAGATGGGCCACGTGATGTTTTGGACTTGGGAAAAATTTGGTTTTCTGCAGATTCTGGTATGTAGCATATCCTTCTTCGCGTTCGCGAAGGTCCTCTCGCGAACGCGAAGAGTAAACTGATGAGGCTGAGACTTTTTCTTCGCGAACGCGAAGGCCTGGTCGCGAACGCAAAGTGATGGGGGATTTACCCTTTGCGAACGCGACCGGCTCATCGCGAACGCGAGCAATGTCTCACGAACGCGTAGTCCAGTAGGGGGTAGCCATCGCGAACGCGAGAAGGGTCTCACGAACGCAAATGCTTGGCAGCCAGTACCATTCGCGAACGTGACAGTGGCCTCGCGAACGTGATGCACACTGTTGGTAACAGAATCTAAAAACGGGATTTAGCCAAAAATTCGTTTTTCTCAAAAACCAAACGGTGAGAGACGATTTTTCAAAAGCCATTTCTTCGCCAAATTATTGGTAAGTAATTCTAAACCATTTTCTTTCAATTACCCATTACGTTTCATGAATTATCAACCTAAAATCTAGAGTTTTTATGGTAGAATTAGGAGTTAGGGTAGAAACTAGGGATTTCAGAAATTTGGCGATTTAGACCTCAATTTAAGGTCGGATTCCAAAATTAATTACATATTCGGGCTCGGGAGTGAATGTGCAAATGGATTTCGGTCCGAATCTCGAGTTTTGATCAAGCGGGCCCGGGGTCGATTTTTTGACTTTTTGGAGCAAAATTTGGGAAATTTAATTTATGTAATATAATTGATTCCTTTAGCAATATTTGACATTATTGAGTCATTTTTGAATAGTTACGAGTGGTTTGGAGGTGAATTCTAAAGAAAAAACTGTGATTGAGAATTAAGTGGCCTTCGAAGCAAGGTAAGTGTTATGTCTAACCGTGACTTGAGGTAATTAGGAATATTAGATTACCTGCTAAGTGAAATTCATGTGAGCGGCGTATATGTGAGGTGACGAGTACTTATGCGCCGCCAATTTACCTGTTTTCCATGTTTCTCTATTTTTTTCTTATATTGTCTCTTTCCTATGCCTAATTGCTACGTGTTATACTAGTGTTGTTCAATTTATCGTTCTTATCATGTTTACGGATTTTCTAGTGATAATTGAGTTTTTATTTCAAAGTTGAGATTGATATTATAGAACCAAATGTTGAAGTAAGGTTTGTACTTGTTATTCTATCTCCCTGTTGTTATTTATGCATTGCATTATGGTAAGGGAGTTTTTATTTCAAAGTTGAGATTGATATTATAGAACCAAATGTTGAAGTAAGGTTTGTACTTGTTATTCTATCTCCCTGTTGTTATTTATGCATTGCATTATGGTAAGGGAGAGTGTTAATGCACGAAGGGTGATGCCGTACCATATTATGAGTGTTAATGCACGAAGGGTGATGCCGTGCCATATTGTGAGTGTTAATGCACGAAGGGTGATGCCGTGCCATAATATGAGAGTTAATGCACGAAGGGTGATGCCCTGTCGTTTCTATTGATTTTATGGTGAGATTGAGAGTAAAAGCTCGAAGGATAATGCCGTGCATTTTTTCTTTACTATATTCACTATTCCTGTTGATTCATGATATGTTGACTGCTCCAGTTATCATTCTATTGTATTTCTTTATATCGTATTCCCCTCAGCATGTTTTCCTCCCGACATTTCCTGTTTAGTTCTTTATTTCTGTTATTTGTATATACACTGTTAAATTGTACAGGTTGATTTGTAAGTGCCTTGCCTTAGCCTCGTCACTACTTCGTCGAGGTTAGGCTCGACAGTTACCAGTACATGGAGTCGGTTGTACTGATACTGCACTCTGCACTTTCTGTGCAGATTTTGGTACCGGCTCGATTTGATCGAGATTTTTGCTATTGGTCCGCTGTCCGGAGACTCAAGGTAGATCTGTCGGCGTTCACAGACCTTGAAGTCCTCGTCTATCTTCTTTGTCCTACTGTTTCTTTCAGTCATACAGTTGTATTTCTTTCAGACTATTTGTCATGACCCAAAATCCCACCACAAGCGTCGTGATGGCACCTAGTCTCTTTTGAAGCCTAGGTAAGCCGATTTAGATTATCTTTTGAAGCCATTTTTTTTTGAAACTAACAGCGAAAATAGTTACAATACACAACCTCCCAAGACTGGTAGTACTGAGTCACGAACTCTAACTGAATACATGGAATGAACACGAGGACCGAATATACACTACTGTTTGATTTCAAATTAACAGTACAATGAAATGAAAAGACTCCAAGGGACTGCGACGGCCAAGCAGTTCTACCTTGAATCCTTACGATCGGGCTTTAACTCTGCTCAAGTTCGATATCTTCAATACCTGGCTCTGCACAAAAATGTGCAGAAGTATAGTATGAGTACACCACGGTCGGTACCCAGTAAGTATCAAGACTAACCTCAATGGAGTAGAGACGAGGTACAGTCAAGACACTCACTAGTCTAATAACCTGTGCAATATAATATAAAAAAAATAATAGAAAATAAATAATAATAAGGGCAGGATAAAACAACCAGTGATATGCACAACAGACAACAAGAATACCATTAATATCACTCAACAATTAATAAACACAATTACACTCAATTAAATCAAAGTCCCTCAAGTAAGTGTCCTTCACATATAATTCTTCCAGATAACTCTTTTTCAAATATAATTTTCTCAAATAATTATTTTTCAAATATAATTCTTTCAATAAATCTTTTCAAATATAATTTTCTCAAATAAATATCTTTCAAATACAATTCTTTCATATAAAAAGAATACGGGTCTCAGTCCATTTTTATATTTTTCGTAAACACGGGTCTCAACCCATTTTCATATTTTCACGGCACCTCGTGTCCATAATTAAATTATCATATTTCCCCGGAACCTCGTGCCCTCATTTCATATCACAATTGCACGGACAATTCACGTGCCAATTATCATTATCATTTCATCACAGCACCTCGTGCCCACATTTCATATCACAATCTGCACGGATAATTCACGTGCCAAATATCCTTATTATTTACTCACGGCACCTCGTGCCCACATTTTATTTTATAAACCGCCTGGCAATAGCCACAAGCTCTCAATTTCAACATAAATCAGATTGTTTTCAATTTACCAACAACTAGACAAATTGCACAAGGTATAAAAGTAAACACAAGAAAATCACAACATCGCATGAAAATTATCAACACCACAACCCCACATCATCACATATCGTCCCTGACAATAGCCACCCTTATCGCTCCTATTGCCACCCTTATCACTCATATAGCCATCCTTATCGCTCCGCCCAGACAATATCAATAGCCACCCTTATCGCTCTTATTGCCACCATTATCGCTCCGCCCAGACAATATTCCAACAACACAACAACAGTGAAATGCCACCCTTATACCCACATAATATTAACGGTGAAATGTCACTCTTATCTCCTCAAAATAATAATTCACACAACACAACAATTTACACGGTAAATTATCACGACAACATAACAAAATCAGTTCACATTACAGTTTGCTCAATGGCCACAACAAATTCCAAAGATATAACAAAATCATTTAATTTCACAATAAATAGCCAAAAGCTCCACACAATGTGTACAACACTCAGAAACAACCAATAGAGATAGCAATTACTCAACATAAAGCAAAGTCTTCATTAAATTCAAATTTGTAATAATTATATAAACACCTTTTCTTAAGCTCATTTAATTAATTATTTGCAGAAAAAAAATCCATAACGAAATTAAATTACAATAATTATCAAACCATCAAATTCATGGAATTACATAAATAATCAAGTAACAATCACAACAAATTATCATATAACAACAGATTTCAACAACAACGAGGATTTAGGCACGATAAATAGATGTTTAAATATATACCAACAATTACCCAATTTACCACACAATATTCTCAAGACTTTAGCTCAATCAAAATTTACACATATAAGCCGAGTACGTACTCGTCACCTCGCGTACGCGGCTTTTCACATTTTACAAATGGCACAAAAGATTCGATGCCTAAGGAAAAATTCCCCCACTCGAGATTAAGCAAGACACTTACCTTTTTGAAATTACGCCGGTATTCCAAAATAACCTTCTTGCTTGAATTGACCTCCTGACAGCTCAAATCTATCCAAATTAATTGATAACTTCATTAAGAATCATAGGAAACAATTCTGGATAATAATATGTCGACTTAAAAATTTATTCCAAAAATTCAACAAAAGTCAACGCGTGACCCGCCCCTCGGAACCCGACAAAATTTTCATGAAATCTGAACACCCATTCCGATACGAGTTCAACCATACCAATTTTATCGAATTCCAATAACAACTCGACCTCCAAATCTCAAATTTTCGGTTTTGAAAGATTTTGCAAAAATCTTGATTTTCCTCCATTAAATCTGAATTAAATGATGGATTCAAAAACATAATCATGGAAATTAATCAAAACTCGATAAGAATCACTTACCCCAAACACCCACGCAAGAATCCCCCCAAAAATCGCCTTCTACCGAGCTCCCAATTAGATTTTGAGTTATGAATTCAAACCCTCATTTTTGGGACTTTTAATTCTGCCCAGATAGGTCTTCTTCGCGTTCGCGACCTCTGTCTCGCGTTAGCGAAGGCCAAAAACTCGCTGCCTCAAATTCATCTTCGCGTTCGCGTTACCAGCGTCGCGTTCGCGAAGGCCTGCCATACATATCATCATGTTCGCGTTCAAGCTATCGCGTTCGCGATGCACTCAGGTCCTACTGCTTCGCGTTCGCGATTGAATCTCCGCGTTCGCGAAAGCTGATGACTCCAGGCCCAGTCCCCTCCTTCCTTCTACGCGTTCGCGAATGGCCCATCGCGTTCGCGTAGGTTCTTCAGGCATAGCTTCGCGTTCGTGAGCTCTCCTTCGCGAAGGCCAAATCCCAGTAGCCTCAAAACTCCTCTTCGCGTTCGCGTTACTCTATTCGCGTTAACGAAGAAGGAAGTCAGATACCAGATACAGCAGTTCCGAAACAGTCCGAAATGATCCGAAACCACCCCGAAACGCACCCGAGGCCCCCGGGACCTCAACCAAATACACCAAAAAGTCCTAAAACATCATACGAACTTAGTCGAATTCTCAAATCACCTCAAACAACATCAAAACGACGAATCGAACCCCAAATCAAAATCTATGAACTTTGAACTTTCAAATTCTATAACTTGTGTCGAAACATATCAAATCAATCCGGAATGACTACAAATTTTGCACACGAGTCATAATTGACATTATGGACCTACTCCAACTTTCGGAATCAGATTCCGACCCCGATATCAAAAGTCCACTTCCGATCCAATTCTCCAAAAATTCGACTTTCGCCATTTCAAGCCTAAATTAGCTACAGACCTCAGATTCACAGTCCGTACACGCTCCTAAGTCCAAAATCATCCAACCGAGCTAATGGAATCGACAAAACTCCATTCCGGAGTCGTCTTCACACAATTCCGACTACGGTCAAAATCCTAAGACTTAAGCTTCCGTCTTAGGGACTAAGTGTCCCAAATCACTCTGAATCATCCGTAAATCAAACTCGACCACACACGCGAGTCATAATACATATTGCGAAGCTGCTCGAGACCTTAAGTCACTGAACGGGGCGTAAATTCTTAAAACAACAAGTCGAGTCGCTACACTATTACTTCTAGAAAATTCTAGAATGCTCGTGAATTATGACTCCAGATTCGGGTGGTAGTAATTAATACAGTTTTATAATATTCCGCACTTATCACATTTCATCTTAGTTAATTATTATTCTTTACTGAATGAAAATAAGGAATTGGTTTAATGATTTTCTAACGTTGTCTTGTCTAACAAGTGAAATATTAGGCACCACCACAATCCCGTCGATAAGAAATTCCAGATCGTAACATCCTGCTTAATGAGATGAAATGAAATCATCTCACAAGTCAAGGTAGTTTGCAAAGCTTGTGAAATCCTAAACATATATGCAGTAAATTACCGTAAACCAAAAGTGGATAAATAAAAAAGAGAAAAATATGATACGATAATTATCTTTTATCTTAGGATTAATGGGATAGGAACGCCACTGGCGTACGCAGGATTTTTCATAAGCGGTGTCACTATTTAACAAAGTAAACAATTAAATAAATTACTGTAATATATATATATATTACAGTAATTTAAAGATATGTTCTTCGAATTGCATCATTGTCATTTGAATGATATTTTCGAATTGTTAATCTTTCCCAGGATCAACAATCGCCAAACTCGTGTAAACAAATAAATCCTAATGGCTCGGGTTATTATGAGTCGGATTATTTATGGATCGGGTCTAATAGCCAGGTGGACTAATAAATTAATGCCACTTATTTAATTAAGGGACCCACATATGCCATCTCATGATTCTGTTAAAAGAGGGATATTTTTAATCCAAAAGTTAACGTTAAGGGCAATTATGGCCTAATAAGTGGAAGGAGGGCAAAGTTAAATCATTTTCAATACGTTAGAAACATTTTTAACCCTTTTTCGTTATATATATATATATATATATATATATATATATATATATATATATATATATATATATATATATAATAAAAATTTTCGACCAAGCGGTGTCCATGTAAATCCGCCCCTGGGGGAGGCCGTTGGGTGAAGGTGGGTGACTAGTTATTTTAAAATTAGTACTACTATCTAGCAGGCATTCGTCGTTTCTAATTCAGGGGCGAAGCCATAATAGTACTTAAGCATTCGAAATTTTTTAGTAACTTTAATTCAAATTTTGCACTTGTATTAAAATAATTATTTAGTATGTATAAATAGTTTGTTCTGAAGCCAATAAACCAAAAAGGATGTGATCAAAATTCATGAACTTAAAATCTTAAATCTGCCCTGTCTAATTTCACAATATTTTTCACAGCGTTGGTTTATCATGGCACGCACGATACCAATTACCAAATTCAGAATTATTATTCAGGAGAAGACATATCACCCATATTTGCTGCATTATATATAGCCGCTATGACATGTATTCGTTGTCTTCCTTCCATACATTTGCGAAAAATCATGCATTCACCAGCTAGCATTTATTATATGGATTTACTGTATAATACCTACATTCTAATTAAGAAAAAATTAATGAATTTTGAAATTTATTTAAAATAAGTTATAAATATTTTTGTGGCTATAAATCATTGCACTAAGGGTAAAATAAAAAATTTAAAGTTAAATTGTTACTCTGTTAAATATAGAAAGATATTATTCTTTTTACAACTGGCTAATAAGGAAAGAACGCCACATGAATATGAATTGAGATGGAGGGAGATATATTAACAATTTTTATATTTCAGTCTATTTAACTTGTTTTAGCAGATGCTCTGTCTTACTTGCCAATGTTTTCACTATTAACGGATATTTATTTTAATTATAGTTTTAAATGACTTGATAGTATAATTTTTATACAATCAACGTATAAAACAACTTAGCTAATATATCGTCTGACCAATATAATATGTAATACGTCTGTATACCATAAATGATGTTCATCCTCTTTTCTCTCTTTTGCTTCTGAGACTGGTAAAAATGAGTAAGGGAATAAATATTTGGTCCCATTCCTGTGTATTTCTAAAGGACATGACTACTCTTAATTAGTAGGAAATTGAATGTGCTTGTTTTTTAAAAAATAATACTAAATTCCAAGTATGCGGTTGAAAACACTTACTCTCTTCTTATGTACTATGAATTATTGTTTTATTTCCTTGCATGTGTATATATGGTTATTGGTTACTGATTTGGCAAAGTAACAGATTTAGGGGAAAAGACAATAGTACAATAGCCCTGCCAAAAGTCATTCATGTGCATTGTATTCATAAGACAACTTTATTATTTATGTGCATTGAGATATATTATCCACAGGAGTAGGTTAGGGCAACTTGGACATGTTTTTGTGCACATATGTACACAGATTTGAAACCATAAAACTGTAAGTCATGAATTAATAGTGACGAAAAATTGTAAGTCAAAAGATTTTCCTTCATCTATATTTTACACATGAAAATTCTCGAGAAATCACGCAACGATATTTAATTTTTCCTTACATATGTATGGTATCGGGGTAGCAAACGGGCGGGCCGGATCGGATATGAGTACGTAAAAAAAGAGTAATGCAAAATGAATAAATTATCTGACCCAATCATATTTAATATAGATAGAAAATGAGTTAACCGGCGAATAATATGGAGATTTGTATTATATGTGGCTTCTTGAATATGATAACTTTGGGAGAATTCCTAGTCTCCCAAGCTTGAAGAACCCCTAATTTGAGTCTTTGTAAATATAAAAGTTAAACCCATTGATTAACTATTTTTAAGTGGATAATAAGGATCTTATCAATATTTGACCCATTTTAAAAAAATTCATTATCCAACCTATTTTTTAATGAAAAAAATATGGATAGATAACTATTTTTTTTTTATCTATTTCACCACCACTAGTATGGTATAGCTTCTTGGTTTGACCGTCTTTGGGACTTTTGTCTTGTCTTCAAAGTACGTATGGCGGACTAGTTTGTTTTACGTAAACAAAAACAACAAACTTAGTGAAGTCTAGAAATGATAATGTCTAC
Organism: Nicotiana tabacum; assembly: GCF_000715075.1. NCBI lineage: Eukaryota > Viridiplantae > Streptophyta > Magnoliopsida > Solanales > Solanaceae > Nicotiana > Nicotiana tabacum. The sequence continues at coordinate 9,662,199 of NC_134101.1, read as the reverse complement.
GCAATCTTATACCTACCTTATACAGACAGAAAAGCAGTTTTCGATAAATCGTTCTACTTAAAAAAATATGGCAAAAATATTTACCACTACAACATTTACGAAACAGTAACCAACAGCTAAGCTTAAATGATTCATGAGAAATAGAGTAAATAAATTTTCCGAACAGCAAACCTTTTTCTAGTGGTCGAATATTTACATAAATTATTGGTCAAATAAAAAACAATTAAAGGGAAGGCGCAAGTAAAACTAGGAGAAAGAAACTGCCAGGAAAATAGCAAATTAAACTAAAAGTTCACACCAAGAAAAAGAAAATGAAACAAAAGCTGACGGAGATTCTCATATTTTTAGGAAATATGTTTCGTTGATCGCAATTCGCAAGTAGACTAGGTGTTTACGACAGGAATCGTTAGCCAGCTAGACTTTGACAGTTGTTTTGGAAAAAAACATTGTTTTACAGTTTTTGATAATCCGTTGAATTTATATTTTGATTTGATTATATTAGGTTGAACATTTGAAAAGGAAGGAAATTAATTATAACGATTTACTAAGTTAACATGCATTATATACTAACAATACATAAAACTGTAGAAGTATTTAAAAGTGAGTAACAAATAAAATAATTCCAAATTTGGAAGAAACGCAGTATAAGGTGAAAAGTATGGTAGAATGGCAGAGAAAGTAGGAGAAGAATAAGGGTGTACAGATGAAACCGACAAATCGCACCAACTCAATAAATCGAAATCTGAAACAACCTGATCTATGTATACCCTAGCTAAGACATGCCATGCAATTTTGGATCTTTGTATACCCTAGCTAAAACATTGTTTTACATTTTTTGATAATCCGTTGAATTTATATTTTGATTATATTAGGTTGAACATTTGAAAAAGAAGGAAATTAATTATAACGATTTACTAAGTTAACATGCATTATATAGCTAAGACATGCCATGCAAATAGTTGGCGAATGTATACTATTCGGGGTATTATCACTTTTAGCCCGCGTAAGAAACTATTTATATTCGGTAGTCAAAAAAGTGTATAAAATTTGTATAATTTTTATATATAACATACGGAATGTATATATATACAAAAAATATAAATTTTTTCGGCTATTATTTATTTTCCCTATACTCTATGTATAATCAATATATAATACTTTCAATTTATGTGAACCTATTTGATTGAGTACTGAGTTTAAGAAAAAAAAGAATACTTTTGAACTTGCAGTATTAAATAAAGAACATATATTTTGTATGATTATAAATTATTGTATAAAGGTAAATTGTTTCCAAATATGAAAATAGGTCATTCTTTTTACTACGGACTAAAAAGTAAATAGGTTCACATAAAAAACGGAGGGAGTATATATACAACTATGTATAATAAGTGTATAATCTATTTATATCGGCTAGAAAAAATAAATAGAAATAGTGAAACTGGATGGCTATTTGTATAAAGATCCCGATTTGGTTCTCATTGTTAGTAACTCTGCATCAGGCAATGGTAATGACCGTAGAAATGAAATCAGGTAGCTACTCTAAAGGGTTGCTATTTAGAAATTAGCTAGCGCGTGATGAATTTCAAATTTTCAGTTCAATTTTTTAGGACAAAAAATGTCCTGAGTTGTCCTGAAGTTAAGATTTTTAGTTTAAGTTTCATGATAAAATAAGTAATGGTTAATCTCTAAATAATATATCTGAGAATGGCTATATGTGTCTTGCCCCGTAATGACCCGCCATACAAATTATATTCCTTTCTTACATTAAGAGGAAAAGCTAAAATCTTGCTAAAGGAAAAAATATATAGCCAGCAAAATTTCCAGATGTTGACTGATTCTCACTCATTCATGTTCATACAAGATTGATGATTGCAAGATTTGCCTATTACTCTTGAATTCAGCTACGTTGCAGTAACAACTTGTTTGGATGGTCGTTACCCATTGTATCGTATTGCATTGTTATTCCAAAATAATATTTGTTTTGATTGTTTCATTAAAATTGGTTGTATTGTATTGTTAAATCCATTGTTCCGGAATAATGAAAAGTCCCATTTTTTTAAACAACCGATTTGATGTGGTGGGATTATTTCCTAATTTTCTTTCAAATTATGCCCTAACTTATTACTCCATAATTCTATTTTACCTTTTACCTTTTTTTTTTTAACTCCAAATCTCCAATATAACATACTTTGTCTTCATCCTTTTTTCCAAATCTCCAACCTATAACATACTTTCATAAAAGGTATATGTTTTGCCTTCTTTTTGTTTTGTTTTTTCTCCTAATGTGATTTTAACTCCAATTATTTGTTCCTGTGTTTTGCCAATTCTCGTTCCTTTCTTTATAAGACATATTTGATGATAAATTAGTAGAAAAGGGTTTTCTTATATTATTTTTATGCGTAATTTTTGATAAATTTAATATTTAAATAATAGAGGGTATTTTAGTAAACGTAACAGTTACAGTACAGTACGATATAGTCAAATCAAACAACAAAATGTTATTTAACAATAGTGAACAGTACAATCTATTCAAATATTGTATTCATATAACGATGCAATACAATACAATACAATACAATACATTATAAAACGATGAGTAACAACCATTCAAACAAGCTGTAAATTAACAGCTTTATTTATGTATATTCCTTTTCCGGACCCCGCGCATAGCGGGAGATTAGTGCGCACTTTTATTTATGTATAGGCTGCCAAACAGAGAGTGCATACATTATTCTTCCTTTCCAACCCTGCAACATCCAATTACTATCTTCATCCACTAGAAAATCCCTGTGATAAAACATTCTCACCTTGGCCTTAACTTCCTTGACAATGTCTTGATTCAACGGAAGTTGCCTGAACCCCGCTATCTGATTCCTCACTGACCATTGCTTGTAACTCTCCGGCCTCTCAACTCTCTCCGTCCCTTCACAAGCTATAACGTTCCTTATATCTCTTCCGAATACTTCTTGCTCGAATATCATCCTCCCTTCATCTTCTCGTGTCATTGTAGCTTCGAACATGTCAAACTGAGACGAGAAATGAAATAAAGCTTCTCGAAATCTTGTAGTGAAGAAAGAGGCATTGTACATAGCGTTCACGATCCCATGAACGAACCAGTGTGGATTTATTTCCTTGATCAATTTTAGAACAGCATTTCTCGGACTGTTGCTGCCATGTGATAATACTGTTTCATCGGGTACATTCTTTAGCCTGTACAAACAATTGACAACCACAGTTTCATCTTGTTCAATAATCAGATCTTCTAGTTTAATATCATCCCATTTCTTTGCTATTGCTTTATATTCAAATGGAACACCAAATCTCTTGCAATAATTCTCCAATCGACGTCCTGTCTCCTCGACTCTCTCAGCTGGTCGAAAACCTGGTTGAGGGAAATCAATTCCTGTAATCTTAAGCTTTGGAGGTCCACCTGGCCTAAGGGAAATTCCATGTATTATACAAGGCCATTGAAATCCATATAGTATCCCAAAATCTATTATGTGAATCTTTGGAGCTTCATTGGTTAATTTTGCGATAGACTTGTTAGCAAATATGTTTGACATTCTCTTGAATGGACAAGCTGTGATGTATACCTGAAATGCTTTTAAGAAATCTGCAGCTGATAATATTGATTTCTTAGGAGTAGTAATTGTGTCTCCACCACCACCAGCAAACCGAGCTTCGAGGGCATTGGCAAAGCAATAGGCCAATCTAGCAGTAGGATCGCCTAAGGGAGAAGAGTGTTGCCTGATTTTGCTGAGAACTTCCACAAAAGTCTTGCTGTTATAGCTAGCTACTGCTTCCGCGCATCGTGTTAGGAGACTGGTAAGATCTACTACTTCATTAGTCTTTACACCTTTTTTGCTTCCACGTGGCCTTCCTCTTTTAGACTGCTTTATATGACGGCTTTTTTGCTTGTCCCATGCTACATTTTCTGATGATGATCTTGATCCGTCGTCACACGAATCCTCAACATAAAATGCAGGATTCATATCTGGACAAAGAAGTGCCTTATCGTAGTACTCCTCATGAGTTTGCTCTTCTGTTTCCTCTGTACCATTACTCGCAAACTGCTTGCTATTTGGCCCGTTTGATGATTCGCCACATTCCTCTCGATTGTGCTTCTTTTTCCCCTCTGACTTTGATGTCCCCCCTTGATTGTTAGTATTTGGGGAGTTTACACCATAATAGATATTCCTATGATCACCATTAGCAGCAGCAGCAGCTTGACAATTATTGTTCAAAGGAGTGTTTCCACGTATTCCAGTATTTGAAGCATTGAAATCAGAAATCAAGTTGGGCTGATCAAGAAAGTGATTGAAGTTGTCGTCTAGCAGACAATGAGTAGTACTAATAAAAGCATGATTAACTGGAAAATCAGTACTAGAACAGTGTTCGACGATTGTTGGATCGTTGTTGTTGTTGTCAGTGAGGGCATCATAAAAAGATTTCTCAGCAGCCTGAAGAGCAACGCAATCTTGAAACATGCAAGGTCTACTTTCTAAATCATCATCTTCTTCCAAAAGCATCTGTTGTATATACTTAAACACTCCATCAAAGTAGTCGCTTTCGACTACTGTTTGATCACAACCACCACCACCCTCAACAACAACGTTATCATTATTTGATGATGTTCCGCAACTCGATGAAAAGAACACAACATCATGATGATCAGCACTGCTAAATTCATTGCCAAGATTAGTACTGGTCATAGCGAAACGATGACAAAGTTCGAGTCCATCTGATGATCTATGATCAACTGATGGAAAATAGGTATTAGTATTCATTATAGAAAAGGCTTTTTTGATGAGCTAACTTATTCACAGACAGCTAAATATAAACTTGAAGTGGACGAAAACGTACAAAGTTGGAGTTATACATGGGAAATGGTAGAGAGATCTAGATCAGAATGAAGAAAAACTACAAGTTAAGCTATTGTCTATATGTACACAAGCTAACCTTAGAAAACTGGGAAATTTTGGAATACAGAAAATTAACAGGAGCCGAAATGAGAAGGAAATGAAAGGTGATAGAGAAACCGACTATAGTAAAATACTATTTATAGAATTATAGAAGAGATGGGATAATGATATATATAGTTTTGGTGATATATTATATTTCAGGGGACAAAAAGGGCTGGGAAGTAGGGACTCATCGGTGGGCAAAATATTGTAAATCTCGATATCAATAATTGTTGACACTCGATCTGGTTCCTCAACATGTGACTCTGTCACTATTTTGGACACAGCTAATGTTATCTAAATCCGAATGCAAACATTCTACGATGCTGCATCATTTGTCGGGTGTAACATGCAACGAATTAACTTTCAGCTCGCGGTCAAGATTTAGGGGTGTCAAATGGTGGGATTGGACTGAACTAGAACAGATGTAATGATTCAAACAATGAGTTATTGATCCGTCCAAACGTTACTTGACCTAAGATTGAAATTGAGTTAAAATGAGTTAAATAAGTCATACCCCAAACCCTCCAGCTCTAACATATCAAACAAATTTATCAATTTGGGCGACTTATGTAGCCTAAATCAGCTTAATTTTTAGATGGTCAGATTTGAGATGTGCCCAAATCGACCCCCATGAGAATATGTGTGTCCAACCCGGCCAAGTTTGGACGGTATGTATTTTCCTAGTTTAGTTTTGACACCCATAATCAAGTTATACACATAAACCTGTTTTATCTTTTTTGTGGAAGAAAATTCAATTGAACCCTCGCAAACTATGCAGTTCAGTCCGTGGTCACCATTTTTTTTTTTGGAGGTAGAGGGGTCAGATTGTTTTACAAAAAGATAAGGCGTTAATGAGACACCCAAGGTAAATGGCAACCAAAATGAAATGACAAGGTTCAAACTATCAAAAGTAAATGACACCTTAAGTCAATCTCATCTCGGAATGAGAGTAAAATAAAGAATTTATTTTGAATTTGATGATGTTATAGCCCAAGAAACAAATCCGTGAGTCTCGTTGGACCTAAGCGGATAATAGTCTCATTTGTTTGGGCAACCAAATCCCAACCGTAATTCTTACAAGCCCAATGGTGGTAGGAGATTTTGAGACATAATTGTCGTTCTTCAACTTTTTTTAGCTAATAAATTCTACTTTAGCGGGAAAAAACAAGAAATAAAATTAATAATTGAGTAAAGTTGAGCGGGACAGGGGTTGATTAATAAAGTGCTCCTTTTTCACGATAGAAAAAATTAGGGGTTCGGTTCGGTCGGTTATTTTATAAAATTTGTACCATACCAATGTTTCGGTTATTCTATTATGTATAATCAAGATTAGACTTTTCGAAACCGTCTCAATCATGTTGATTTCTATTTGGTATCGGTACGGTTCGGTTAATTTTCGGTATTTTTTAAATATCATGTAAAAGTCACTAGTAAAAGTAGAATGTCATAACACACATACTTTTATAGGACTTAGCAAAACTCTCTAAACAATTTTACTGTTTAAATGGTGATGAACTAAGAAAACATGAAAGATGCCGAGAGTATAGATCCATCAACTACTATACAGCAATGTAAAAGAAACTAAACAAAGACAAAGAAAAGATAAATCATACGAGTAGAAAAATATTAATCAAGTTGGGACTCATGAATAAAGTTTATAGAAGATTAAATATTCAAAAAGATAAATCTAAATTATACGAAAAGTAACATATTCAATACATTATAGTTTGCTACTCATAACCGCTAGAATACTTTGTGTCTTACTAGTGAATATGTTATAAATAATTTAGTTTTGGTAGGAGTAGCATATTAGGTTTGAGAATTAGGATTTTGATTTTAATCACTTGTTGGCTTGTAACAATTTTCATAATTCCTACGCCCAAGGAAAAATTTAATTATTATTTTTAAACTTAACATATATATTTTTCACATGTAAATTTATTCGATACGGTTCGGTATTTTCTAGGTTTATTTTCATAAAATAAAAAATCTACCATAATTATCGGTACGGTTGTAGATTTATATAAAAACCTACGGTTTTATTAAAAGACACCTAAAAATCGATTCGGCTCGGTACGGTCGATTTAGTCGATTTTTAAATATCCATTAACACCCTGAAAAAAAAAAACCACAAAAATGTACCTAACCAGGTTAAATATTTATCATGTCGTTTAAATACAATACAAGAAGAAATAAGACACAAATCGGATATACTAATATGTGCCCCCCTCCTCCCTACACTTTCCTCAATTTGAGGCTTCTATCATGTGGTGTCACGGAAGCAGAAATTTGTAAAAAGAATATTTAAAAAAAATAAAAATAATCTCATGTTCGCATGGGAAAATCCGAGTTCATTTTGGTTATTACGATTTTCATTTTGATATACTAGGATCAAAAGTCAAACTCTTCGGTTGATTAGAAAGCCAAATTACCATTGTGCATCAAAAAAAGACATTTCAGATAGGTCGATCTTACAATGAAACTAGTCCAACAAGACTTTCTATAACATAAAAAGAAGAATGTTTTCTGTCAAACTTCAACGTTTTTAATCAAATACAATCATAATTATAAAATTTCTTCAACCCCTTAATTGATTAGGATCAGAAAGTTCAGCAAGACCTTGGTTTCAACACAATGGTGGAATGCTTCAAAATATGGAGACTGAACTGTCCACCTTTCTCTGTGGTGTCGAGCTTCGACTGGCCTGGAGGAGGCAACAGCTCAAAGTTCTGAACCAAACGTCCCAAAGTAATGCCAAGAATTGGCAATGCAAGTATAATTCCAGGGCAACTCCTCCTACCAACGCCAAACGGAAGATATCTGAAGTCATTGCCATTGGCCTCAACGTGCTTCTCCTCTTCGAAGAACCTCTCGGGTCTGAACTCTTCGGGTTTCTTCCAATGAACCGGGTTGTTAGCTAGCCACCAAGCGTTAACCAAGATTTTGCTCTCTGCTGGAATATCAAACCCGCCAAGCTTTGCATCGTGAAGGTTCATGTGTGGGACTAATAGAGGAATTGCCATACGGAGACGAAGCGTCTCCTTGATCACAGCCTGAAGGTATGGAAGCTTGTGGGTGTCTGGTTCAGTCACTTGCACTCCTGGGCCAAGAACTGTGTCAATCTCGTCGCGGAGTTTCTTTTGGATGTGAGGGTGGTTGACTAACTCGGCGATACCCCACTCAATTGACCATAATGTGGTTTCTATAGCTGCTCATAGCAATAGGTAAGCATATTAGCTTAATCATCAAATTGTCAAGAAGCCTATGAAGCAAGCATAAACTCCAAAACAAAGGTAGGATAAGAGACTATTAAAGTTTAACTCACCAAAAAGGCGATGCAACGAAACTACATTGAACCGAGGGTCTATCGAAAACAGACTCTCTGCCTTTTTAAAGGTAGGGGTAAGGTCTGCGTACACACTACCCTGCCTTGCCGAGACCCAGAATACACTGGATATTTTGCTGTTGTTAATGTGAGCAACTAGCTATTCTACTTGGATGTCACCATAATTGCTTATTTGGGACAAAACAATGATAATATGGATCTTTTTCTACATTACTCCTTTATCATGATCATAATTAGCATGAGTTGGTTTAAGCCATTACTAATGGAAAGTTAGGTGCTTTACAATGTGCACTCACGGATACTGCTCTACCCAAAACTCATGAAGATATTGGTAGGTGGTACCACCAACCGGTCCATCGCATGTGATATCAAACTATAAATCATTAGAAAGCCCATTTTGGTTAAAAAAACAAATGTTCTTGAGACCCGATTTGGAAGTTCTCAAGTCCCACTTTTGAGAAAAAAACAGAGTATTAGAACAGGGAAATACATTCACTTATAAATTACACTTATTATGACTAGAGGATCGTTAAAGATCACGTGACATCCAATTAAAAATGCTGTTATTCGGAATGAACTCACAAGCATATAAACCAGGTACTCTTAAAAGTTCTTTTCCACCTTTTAACTAGGAGATGCACATACTACAAATGATACTAACCAAACTAGAAAAAATTATATTCCGTGAATTTAAATTGGTTTTTTTGAAACGTACCAGCAACATTGATGTTTTCAACAATGTAAAGAACGTTGTCCTCATTGATCTCCCCCTTCTGTTGAGCCTCAAGAATGTGATCAATCGCACATTTCAGAGCATTGCTGTCCAAGCTCTTGGTATTTGAAAGCTTCCTGAGTAAGCAATAAAAATGTTACAAAAGCTAAACTCAAGGTCCATTTCAATGAGTGCTCAACCACAATCAAAAGCTACCTAATAGTAGCTCTGAGCACTTCAATTAGTACTCAACCACACAACAACAACAACAACAACAAGAACCCAGTATAATCACACTAGTGGGGTCTGGGGAGAGTAATGTTTACGCATACCTTACCCCTACCCTAGGGTAGAGAGGCTGTTTCCGATAGATTCTCGGCTTCCTCCCTCAAAGAACTCCCCCACCTTGCTCTTGGGGTGACTCGAACTCGCAACCTCTTGGTTGGAAGTGGAGGGTGCTTACCACTAGAGCAACCCACTCTAGTCATATGGTAAAGGGAAATTAAATACACTAATTAAACTAGTGTAAAGGGAAATTAAACTCACAACCTCTTGGTTGAGAAATTCAGACTCTTACCATATGGTAAAGGGAAACTAAATACACTAATTACTACCTTACTTCTATATAATTTGTCTTTCATAGCTTTGCAGGCCCTTTAAGGTGACGTTTAATTGCCTTGATCATAAGAATATTTCATTTATCTACCGTTTATCTCTCTTTAAAAATCTCACTATAGTTATTACTCCCGCTAATTGATAGATCTGAAAAAAAAAGTAATAAATGAATTTCATTCTCCTAAAACGCCAAATATTTGAAACAAATTTAGTTTGCCAAAACTACGCATATTTAGACCAGAGGAAGAACTTCCTCTAAACCTTTTTATTTGTGGTTTTAATCAAACAAATTTGGTTCAAAAAACTTGTCAGCTTTAGGAAAGCCAGCAGACATTAATTATTTTTTCCAAATTCATCCTTACTCAAAGATTTAGCATACCTTTTAAAAAAAACATTTAATAATCTTATTCATAAATTTATTTGGCTAAACTACTCTTTATTTTTCTTTAAAATAACACTTCACCAATTAAAACAAGGAGAGAAGATGGTTAAAAAAAAAAAGTAATTCTTATATTTTATAAAACATCAAATATTTGAAGCAATTCAGTTCGCCAAAACAAATAAAATAGTTAGACTAGAGGAACTACTCCCTCCAATCCTTTTTATTGTTGATTTAACCAAACAAATTTGGTCCAAATAACCTACTTATTAGATTTAGAAAATCAGAAGACATTAATTATTTTTCCCAAATTCATCCTTGTGCCAGATTAAGTCAAATACCCTTCTTAGTTAATGCTATTGAATGATTTTCGATCCAAAACTTTAAGGGACAATAAAACAAATCAGAGGCAGTAATATTCTGGAAACCCAACTGTAGCAGAACTCAAAGCAATTAAGAATTTTCACTACAATCAAGAATGGAATTGTGTGATTCCCAAAATCCCAAAGATTTTTACCAGCAAACAGACCTTTTTTATCATGTGTAAAACCAAATGATAAAGGGACTGTCACACAAATAAACGGCCAGATTCTTTGTTTATTTTTTCCAGTAGTTATACATAGATTATACATTAAATATACACAGTTATACACATATTATACATGAATTATACAAATACTATGTATTCGCCAGCTATTTTTAATTCTAAAAATTAGATGTGCAGCTATTTATTCTAAGGAGAATGCATAAAGATTAGAACTTAGACTGTAAAACTGAGGAAAATTGACAAATTAAGCAAAAAGGAGAAAAAGTGAACTTACTTTCTTTCATCAACAAAGTAATCTTTGAAAAGCTGCAGCCTCTTCTCCTTAACTTCTTTACAGATCTTCAAATAACCTCTCAAAAAAGGCCTCAAAATTGGAATAAAATCACCATAATTATACTCAAAACTTTGAGCCAATCTACTCCTTTCACCATTCAAAGCCTTAAGCTTAACAAACAAAGGATCATCTTCACTCTCAAATCTCCTATCAAACATAATCCTAAACATATTATTATACATCATCAATTGTAATCTCCTCCTTAATACAATCCCATTAGTAGCAGATTCAGGATTTTTCTTCACATCCTCAATTACACTTGCCACTTCAAACTCCCACCCCCCTCTATATTGCTGCACAACTTTATTAGTAAAAAATGGTACAGTCATAATTCTCCTCATTTTTCTCCAGTGTTCACCATATACAGTAAAAACCATATCTTGACCTTTTCCAGTAAAAATATCAAATACAACATTTCTTGTTCTTGAACCAAATTCAACACCTTGTGTGTGTAAAACTTCTTTAGCTAATTCAGGAGATGACACAACAACTAAATTACGCTGGCCCATTCTTAACAAGAAAAGATCACCAAATTTTTTGGCAAAATCAGTAAGATTTCTGTGGTTTAAATCATCACCAACTTGAAGCCAATTACCAAAAACTGGTACTGGGATTGGTCCTGGGGGAAGCTTAAAACGCTTTGAACGAAGTCTAGAGACAATTATAGCGATTAAAATGGCAAAGAAGAGACCAATTAAGGTCTTCTCTAGTAAGAGAAGATCCATTTTTGGGGACAAGGGAAATGAGCTCTTTTTTGGGGAGAAAAAGGTGTTTTTGGTACGGTTGAGGAGAGAGTGTGAAGTGTGTAGGATTTATAGAGCGAAAAGAAATAAAAGGGAGTTAGGTGGAGAGATAACGGCGTTAAGTTTAACGGAGAGTTGAAATGGTAGATGGGGTTAGGTGGAGAAAAAGAGAGATGATGGGGTTTGGTGAGCTCGTGAAGAACTTACTCGAAGCATAGACCAATAATTCAATAGTATTAATTAATTTGATTTTTAAGCCAAGATTCATTACTTAAAATTGTGTAAGCTTTTGGGTATTACTTTACAACTCTTCGTTTGTTCCGAAATTTTTTGATTGCTACAGTGAAGTGCTGTTATAGAGGGCATATATTATAATATAATATTATATTCGGTTTTGAAAATAACTCGACTTTTATAATGAATGAATATTATACATAGATATTATTATAAAGAAGTTTGACCATAATTAATTTTAATATTTTTCTTAAAATTTTGTTATCATGGACACAACATGTTATTTATACAAGAGTGTCACTAAGATGGGAAAATCAAATTTAAAGAGTTATTACATATAAAAATACTCAATAAAATTTAAACGGATAAAATGGGATCTTTATATCGTATTCAATATTTAACTACTCCATTTTATAGGAATGTATTTAACTACTCCATTATTCTTAAAATTTGTAATCATGAACACGACATATCATCTCTAGCAGAGTGTCATTAAAATAGGAATATTAAATATAAAAAATTATTATAAAATATAAAAATATTTAATCTTTTTAAAATGGATAAAAATGAGATCTTTATATAAATAAACGACTGAATTTACTGTTTACTTATTTTAGTTCGTATACTAAATTATACACGAATATATATATATATATATATATCAGCTATTTTTATTTAAATAGTTAAATAAACTATTATTTAAGTTTATTCTTCTTAAAGAAAGTGCCATAGTATTACCTAAAATGTAGACAATATTTTCTGCACGTGTTGTTGGAGTTTCTCCACTTAGCACAAGATGTGTATGCAGCTTTTGTTCTAAGAATTTAGAAGGGCCATAAGAAATTTTTCAGTTTCTCTCGAAATATGTTCAATTTTTTCTTTTGTAATAAGTGTTTATCCATAAATATTTCAAATTTTATTTGAAATTGAATTTTAAAAAAAAATTAAAAATTTTAAAAAGTTATTTTTCAAAATTTTTTCTTTAAATCACTCAAAAAAAATTCAAAAGCAGCTCCAAATAGTATCCATATCCAAATACAATTCTAATTTTTAAATATCGTTTTCAGTTAAATTTTTTTATTACTTTTTTCGGAATTTTAAAATTCTTATTTCCAAACGCCTAGTTAGAAAGACATTTCTTGGCCAAATGCGAGAGTACAGAGAAGGTGTCCAAATTCTCCATCTCTTTGTCTTTGGATGTGCGTTTGACAAACAAGAGAGAGACGCATGGTCGTACATAATTAAATTTGTTAATTATGTACATATTATAAAATCATTAATGGGTAATTAAGAGGGTATAGTAGGATTTTCTTTCTTTTAATTTAAGTATCAATCTTTGAAATTTATTAATTCGACTATTTAAAGGGAAAGGCTCTCTATCATAACGGTTTGCTTATAGTACGAGACGAGATATAGGACGAGGTCATATGACATCAAAATGACCCTTTAGTTGCATTAATAATTGGATTACTTGAATTAAGTTAATCCTCTTTCAAATCAGCAGGTGGAGGTCACGTCATTTTTGGTAAGATTTACCCAATCCGATAAAAACAAATTTGAGATTATTAAAAAAAAAATATGAGCCAAAAGGTCAAATTTTGAAGAACTGATCTGAAACAAATAATTTAATCCCTTTTTAATATTACCATGAACAGATGAGTAGATGACATTGTAAATTTACAATTTCTTATTCTTTTGACGTAGTCCAAGTACTGTACTATAATCAGTTACTTAGTATATAGTAATTGACATTTTAGTGATTTGGCGTTGGATTCCTGATATGATAGTTTAGTAATGGTTTTAATTTACCTAATTATATTTTCAAACAAAAGAATCAACCAACTAATTAGTTACTTAAATAAACTTGCTATCTGTAGCCTAGTTGGTGAGGTTTATAACTCCAATAATTGATTAGTAGACTAGTTAATCAATTACCATATGATTTAGGTGATAATCATTTTTATATGGATTTTGACTTGAACATTTCAAACAAGTAAACTGTAACCAATAAATTGTTAGAAGTCTATGCCAGGCACGTACGTAATTAAATATTTATCCAAATATAACAATTTGATCATATAAATCGTGCCAAACATTATTACATTGATCGAATTCATCTACGTCACCTTGTCATGCTCCGAAAACTGTGTGCCTCTATATTTTGCAAAAACTTTTGTTTGGAAAAACATTTTGAAAAATAATGTTTGGAAATAGTTATCTGCTTGATTAGTTTTTATCAATTATAACAATTATTTTGAAATGGAACAAGATAGAATGAATATCATAAAAATGGAAAAAACTCGAGAAATATTTTGCTCTTTAACAATTGGTTAATGACTCAATGGAGATATACACTTGTCACGACCCCATTTTCCCTCCATAGGATGTCGTGATGACACATAATCTCTAATATTAAGTAAGCCTAACATACGTGCGAAATATGACTGAAATAATAAATAAACTCTCAATTACCCAACAATAATCAGAAAAGAAACTTCGCCACTCAGTACAACAAACTTCCCAAAATCTTGTGATAACAAGTCACAAGCTCTACAAACAGTTAAGTATCTAATAAAAGGGAAAGAAAATAAAATAGACTAGATAGAGGGTGACTCCGAGGCCTACGGACGCCGATAAGTATACCTTGAAGTCTCCGAAGCTGAGCTCGTCTCATTGGTGCCTGGACCGGTAGGAGGTACCTGGATATGCACAAGAAACGTAGCATGAGTACACCACAACGGTTAAATAATGAATGGGGAATAGAGGAAAGAATTATGGTAAGACAAGTAAAGCATGTGAAGATAGACTAAAGATGATGAATATAACATATTATGGTAACTCAATTAAAGGCATGAAGAGAAGCTACATAGCTAGAACCGGTAAATAGCCACATTTAGCCTGTGTACGCACTCGTCACCTCGCGTACACGGCTTCCACATACCACAATTAACACAAAACAATACCAATCCTAAGGGGTAATTCCCCCACACAAGGTTAGGCAAGATACTTACCTCAAAACACGCTAACTCAATCCACTAGTAAGATTTTTCCTCGATTATCCAACTTAGAACAGCTCGAATCTAGCCAAAAATGCTTCATACCATAAATATAATCTATAGGAAGCTATTCCGAATAATAAAGTTGCGAGCTTTAAAGAGAAATAAAAAGTCAACTCAAAAAGTCAATCTCGGGCCCGCACCTCGAAACCTAACCAAAATTATAAAATCCGAACACCCATTCAATAACAAGTCCAGCCATACAAGAATTACTCAAATCCGACTTCAAATCGCCTTTCAAATCCCCAAAATTTAGTCTAAGAAGTTTTCACAATTTTTTCCCAAATTTCCAACTCAATCGCTAATAAAATAATGAAAATAACAATGAAATCCTATAATATAACCAAAATCGAGTTAGAATCTCTTATCCCGATAAATTTCTTAAAACACTCTCGAAAATCACCACAAACCGAGCTCTCTAGGTCCAAAAATGAATAATGAAATCAAACCCTCGAACTTAGCTCTTTTCTGCCCAGTCAATTCGCATATGCGAACACACAGCCGCATCTGCGGAATTTCCTTAGCAGGTGCGGTTCTCACTAAGGTCCTGAGATACCGCTTCTGTAGACAACGCAAGCGCACCTGCGCCCACGCTTCTGTGATCACTAGCTCGCTTCTGCGAGCCCGCATCTGCGGAGCTTCGACCGCACCTGCGGTCTTTCCCCTGCATACTCAAATCCGCTCATGTGATGCTTCTCTCTGCACCAGCGAGTCCCCGCTTCTGCGGAACATGGACCGCACCTGCGGTCCCAGCTGGGCATGGCAAATTCCTCTTCTGTGACACAAAGGCCGCTCCTGCGACCCAAAATGCACGTGCGATTGCACCAGTCACAACAATCTTCAAAAATCACACAAGTCCAAACTTATTCCGGATTCAATCCGAATCATACCAGGGCTCAGGGGACCCCATCCAAATATAACAATAAGTTCCAAAACACATAACGGACCTACTCGAGGCCAAAAATCACATAAAACAATATTGATTCAATGAATCGCAACCCAATTCAAGCCTATTGAAATTATGAACTTTCGATTTTCAAACCTAACGCCGAATCATACCAAATCAACTCCGATTGAACTCAAATTTTGCACACAAGTCATGAATGACATGACAGACCTACTCTAACTTCTGGAATCGAAATCCGACCCCAATATCAATAATGCCAACTCCCGGTCAACCTTCTCAACCTTCCAAACCTTCAACTTTCGTACTTTCGCCAATTCAAACTGAAATGACCTACGGACCTCCAAATCAACATCCGGACATGCTCCTAAATCCAAAATTACCATACGGTGCTATTGAAACAGTCAAAACTCAATTCTAAAGTCGTTTACAAAAAAGTCAAACAACGTCAACTCTTTCAACTTAAGCCTCCGACTTAGAGACTATGTGTCCCATTTCATTCCGAAAATAACTCACCCGAAACCAAAATCAAATATCCCGGCGAATCACATAATCATAATATAACATAACAAAGGCAATAAATAGGGGGTCGGAACTAAAATACTCAAAATGACCGGCTGGGTTATTATAACCTTGATATGTATGTTCCCAAGAGAACAACTTAAAGCTAAAAATGGCGCAGTTTTTATGTTTGGAATTTTTTTCCCTTTCTCGAAAAAATATTTTCAAATCAATGTTTGGTTATCACATTGGACTAAATTTTTGATTTTTTCTTTTTTTTTTTTGAAAATAAGTTTTATGTGAAATTTATTTTCTCTCACAAAACTACACTATTTTTTAAGTGAAATACATGTCCAAACATAATTTCAAATAAAATATCAGTTTAACTTAACTTCAAATATTATTTTTTTCTAAAATCATAATTTCTATGTCTAGGTGCCTACTTAATCATTTGGTATTTGAAATTTACAATGTCAATTAATCCAAATTCGCTCTGAGTTGTGCACTAAAGAATGTTAAATTTACTAACTAATTATCCTCTTGGATCATTACATGATGCAGCACAAGAATTCATCATATAATACTTATAGGTGTAATGGCTTCTGGACCACTTAAACTTGTAGGGCTTTTAAAAATTGATACATGAACTTTAAACTTTCTCATTTGAACACTCATACTCATGATTTCCTTAACTAATAAACATATCTGACCCTTGAGCCTATGCGCGTGTATTACACATACACAGATGTGTCCATCCAGTCAACAAATGATCATTGGATTTGTTACACGTCAAGGGCGCGAAAACAAAACACAGTTGATTGGGATTAAAACGCTAATTTCGTCTTTTACCTAATTTCCCCCACCCTCATTTATTCAATAGACTCACCTAAAAACGCTAATTTCGTCTTTTACCTCTCTCTAACCAAACCCTCCCCTTGTGAACCTAGGTTAGTAATGGCCTGAAAAACAAGTCACCCCCTTCCAAAATCGATCATAATCACTCAATCCATTATATTGTTTTCGTTTATTGTCTGTTAATATCATTTTGATCGAGCTTCGATTGGCATATGCTTTCGATTCCAGTCACGTTATAGGATCTGAAGGTTAGTTTGTCTCTTTTGATGTCGTTTTCTCTTATCATATGTTTACTTATGAAGTATTCTGTGATAGTCAGCTATATTTTGTCTACATGCCCAAATTATTTGTTATTTGGAATTTTAGATTAGGTTTTTTGGAGAAAACAGTCGAATCTTCACTTTACTTTAGGGATTTTGTTTCTTTTGATGTCTTTTTCTCTTTTGTCATCTAATTTCTTATGAAATAATGTGAGTAATGTGTGAAAGTCAAAGATAATTTTTGTTCTGCATACACAAATTATCTGTTGTTATTTGGGATTTTATATTAGGGTTTTTGGGAAAACAGTTGAATATTCACTTTACTTTAGGGATTTTATCTTTTTCATGACTGATATGGCATTTAGGGTTAAAAAATTAGGGTTTTTTTGCATATCAAAATATTCTTGTCTCCCACTTTGATAAAGTTTATGGCTTTTTAGAGTTAAAGTGTATCTGAATTAGCCTCTCGTTTTTTATAGGTTTCAATGGCTGTCTATGTGAAATTACAGTTTCATCATCTAGGGTGGTTAGTGGCTGACCTATTTATGAGGTATGTAAATAGGCACATTTAGCCAGTTGTTCTTCAGGCTGACATTGATGAATTGCATATAATTCATTTTAATGAGTGGGCTAAGGATATAGGATACTTAACAGTAGATAAATATGCATGTAAAATTAACCAAAAAGGAGAATTTAGATTTCTGAAATATAATGTTGATGTGTTAGCTTTGTGTAAAGACCCTAAGGATGGGGATTTTATTGATGTGTATCTATGTCACACAATTAGTACACCATGTGTTGATTTGGACCTATATGAAATGTTGAGTAGTGGTGGTATAAATATGGATCCCACTGATGTTCAACCATGTGGCTTGAATAAAATGCCACATGGGTAAACAAGTAATGTTAATGCTAGGGCAACACACTCACTTAACAATGATATAAATAGGGGTGATAACACTCATATGAAGGGTAAAGAGAGGGCTACTGATATAGAGGAGGATACAGAATAGTCTAGTGAAGATGAAGGTGAGTTCTACAATTTTCATTTAGCAAGTAATTCTGAGGGTGATGTTGATGGTAATGAGGGTGATGAGGGAAACACTGAAAGTGAGGATGGTGATTATGAGGCTATTTATGATGATGATGATGATGATGATGATGATGATGATGATACAGATGAGTCATTATATGGTGATATAGACAAGTGACCTAAAACCTGAAGTTGTTGCTACTAGACAGGATAAAGTGAATAAAAAGAATAGTAAATTAAGATCTAGTAAAGTTAATACTGATGAGATACTTAGTGGACCTGTAGGTATAGACCTTGGTTTTGAAGACATGTATAAGGATAGGGGTTCCAAATATATTGGGAAGTTAGGAGGGGATGAGCAATATCTGGACAGTTCAGATCCAGGTAGTGAGGATATAGATGATGAAGCAGTTGAAGAAGATGGGGTGCATAATCCTCAACCAAGAAGATACAGCAACAGGGTAAACTTTGATACTACTTGCAAGAAAATTTGTTTCCAGTTGAAAATAGTTTTTGAAAGTGTTAAACAGTTCAGAACTACTTTGCAAGATTATGTTGTACAACGAAGAGTTCAAATTAAGTTGAGGCCTAATGAGCAACATAGGTAGGGCAAAATGTGTGAACTCAAGAAGATGCAGATGACATATTTTGGGAAGATTGGATGGACACACAGGGAATTTCATTGTCAGCAGCTACTATCCTGTTCATAAGTATTTCAGAGCAACCAAAAACAATATGGCTAATACAGCATGGGTAGCTAATCATTTCAAGGACATGATTATCAACCAGCCTGACATAAAGCTTAAGAAGTTGTAGTATTTGATTAGGATAAAATATGGCGTGTATGTGGAAAAATCCATATGTGCCAGGGCTAAACATCAGGTCATGGGTAAGTGTCTGGGTGGTTACAAGTAAGGGTTTGCTAGCATATATGATTATGTTGGCATACTGAAGTCTATAAACCCTGGCAGCACTGTTGTTGTGAATACTTCAAAGGAGACAATACCCGGTAAATAGGTATTTTTAGGGATCTACATTTGTCTACATGCTTGCAAAGTAGGTTGGTTGGAAGGATGTAGAAATGTTATTGGTTTTGATGGAGCATTTTTAAAGGGTGTGTGTAAAGATGAGCTACTATCATGTATTGGTAAAGATGGTAACAACCAAATGTACCATGTTTCCTGGGCAGTGATTGAAAAGGAGACAAACAATACATGGTCATGATTTTTTAGGTGCCTGATGCATGATTTGCAGCTCATAGAATCCCAAGGTGAAGGGCTGACCTTTATTTCTGATATGCAAAAGGTATATATTTCACCCCCATTCTTCCTGTAATTACTTTATATATGTTTCTGATATTCTAACTCTTTTTCTTGTTTCTTAAGGGACTTGTTCAATATGTGGCCGAGTTGATGCCAAATGCTGAGCACAGAATGTATGCAAGACACATATGGAGCAATTGGAAACAAAAGTGGAAAGGTGAGGAAAAAAGGAAGAAGTCATGGGCCTGTGCAAGGGCTTCATTTGAAATATATCTGAAGGCTAAGATAGATGAGTTAGAAGAATTGGGTGACAGTAAGATCATTGAGGATTTACTGAGATACCCCAAACAATGTTAGTGTAGAGCATTCTTTAAATATTAGAGTAAATGTGATTTTGTGGAGAACAACATGTGTGTAACGACCAGGCCGTTCGTTTTGAGTATTATATCCACGTTCCCCCATTTACTACTTATTTTATACTTTACAGTTGTTATATGACTTGTCGAGGCAATTGGTTCGGGTCTGGTGAGGTTCCAAAATAAATTGAGACACTTCGTCTCAAGGATGAAAGCTTAAGTTGAAATAGTTGACCGGATGTTGACTTATATATAAACGACCCCAGAATAAAAATTTTATGATTCCAGTAGGTTCGTATAGTGATTTTGGACTTAGGAGTGTGTTCGAAAAATTATTTGGAAGTCCGTAGTTAAATTAGGCTTGAAATGGCGAAAACAGAAAATTTAAGTTGGAAGTTCGACCGGGGAGTTGGCTTTTTGATATCGGGTTCGGAATCTGATTCTGGAAATTGGAATAGGTCTGTAATGTTATTTATGACTTATGTGCAAAATTTGAGGTCAATCGGACTTGATTTGATAGGTTTCGGCATTGAATGTAGAAGTTGGAATTTCTTAGTTTCAACTTGAATTGGGGTATAATTCATGTTTTAGCGTTGTTTGATGTGATTTGAGGTTTCGACTAAGTTCGTATGATATTTTGGGAATTAAATTCCGAGATCGTTTATACATAAGTCAACGTCCGATTGACGTTTCTAACTTAAGCTTCTAAATAAGAGACTAATTGTCTCAATCCACTTCAAAACCACTCCGGACCCAAACCAACTAACCCGGTATATCATAACATAGCCGAAAAGTACAAAAGGAAGCAGAAATAGGGAAAATGGGGTTATAACTCTCGAAACGACCGGCCAGGACATTACAGGTGTATCATTTACAGCACGTATATTGGCATGTAGATATAGAGATGTCATATTCCTCATATTATTCATAATTGATCTATTTTACTTGTACTAAGTTTAACTGTTGAACTTGAAAGCATGCCTACATTTCTGTACTGTTATTCCTATACTGGATTGTACCTATTGAGCTCGTCACTACTTTCTGCCCAAAGGCTAGTCTTGTTACTTATTGAGTTGGTTGTACTCATACTACACTCTACACCTCACGTGCAGATCTAGGTACTTCCGGACACGGCGGTTGCTATTTTTTGGGAGATTATCTATTGGAGACTATCGAGGTAGCTGCTTAACGTTTGCGGACCTTGACTCTCTTTCATTTCAGCTATTTGTACCGTTTTACATTCCAGATAGTGTTTGTATCAGTCAGACTATGTTGTCATTTAGATGCTCATGTACTTAGTGACACCGTGTTTTGGGAGTGCATTTGTATCAGTATTTGTGGGATTTTCTATTAAATCTAAGTATTATATTTTTAAACTTGAAAGATTATAGTGGTTTATTGAGGTTGTCGGCTTGCCTACTTTTAAGATAGGCGCCATCACAACATGAGAATATTAGGTCGTGACAAGTTGGTATCAGAGCCTAGGTTACATAGGTCTCACGAGTCATGAGCAGGTTTAGTAGAGTCTTGCGGATCGGTATGGAGACGTCTGTACTTATCTTCGAGAGGCTGCCGAACCCTTAGGAAATATTTCACCTCCTTGTATTCTGTCGTGCGAATTTGTTGATTTCGTAAACTAAATTTTTGTTATTCTATTCTCTCACAGATAGTGAGAACACGTACTACCGGATCGGACGGCCAGCCACCAGTGCCACCAATTATGGCTGCGAGAGGCTGGGCTGTGGTAGAGGTCGAGGTGTAGCTCGTACAGCAGTTGGAGCAGCACCTATAGAACCACCAGTTGCTCCAGCTCAGGAGTAGGTTCCAGATATAGTTGAGCCGGCGGAGCCAGCTCAAGCATCAGTTATGCCTATTCTGATTCCAGGCCTTTAGGAGGCTTTAGCCCAGATATTAACTATTTGCACTAGCCTTGCTCGGGTAGTTTCGGCTCAGGCCGCACCGGCCACTTCTCAAGTCGGGGGAGGTACTCATACCCCTGTCGCCCGCACTCCAGAGCAGGTAGTGTAGGGAATTCAGCTACCGGGAGCACTACCAGTCCATCCGGTTGTAGGTGATCAAGCCCAGGTGGGTCCTATTATGAATGACGAGGAACAAAAGAGACTAGAGAGATTTGAGAGACTTCGCCCTCCATCTTTCAGTGAAACTGAGTCAGAGGATTCTTAGGATTTCTTGGACAGATGCCAGTGGATGCTTCATACAACGGGTATTCTGGAGACCAGTGGGGTCTCATTTACTACTTTTTAGCTGACTAGAGCAGCCTTCAGATGGCGTGAGACTTATGAGAGGAGCAGACCAGTTGGTACCACTATCATGGCATGAGTTCTCCGTATTATATTTGGAGAAGTTTGTGCCACAGACAATGTAGAGAGGAACTGCACAGGCAGTTCGACTATTTATGTCAGGAGGACCTGTCTGTGACCCAGTATGAGATGCGGTTTTCAAAATTGGCTCGTCATGCAGTTTGGTTGGTTCCCACTGAGAGGGAAAAGATGAGGAGGTTCATTAATGGCATCAACCAGCCATTCCGTTTTGTTATGACTCTAGGAAATATAGCATGTGCTAAATTCGACGAGGTGGTGGACAGTGCTCGATGGATAGAAATGGTCCGTACTCAGTAGCGTGAGGAGAAGAAGGCCAAGAGGTCTCATGGTACGGGTAATTCTAGCGGTGTTCCTTCTGGGGGATAGCCTTATCACAGCAGGGATCGACCTTATAGGCCCACTCAGATGGCCCGTCCATCTCATCGTGGCGCATCAACTAGCCATGGTTCATACAGTGCTCGACCGAGTCAGTCTTCTCTTAGTGCACTTCTAGCTCAGAGTTCATCTCGTGTACCATCAGTTCAGGGTTCATCTGTACCAGGTTCTTCTGGTAGTTATTCTGGTTCTCGAGGTCCGCCTCAGAACTTGCCACCATTCTTAGAGAGGGATTGCTATGAGAGTGGAGAGTTGGGTCATGTGAGGAAATATTATCCCCGCCTTTCACGAGGTCCAGTTCAGCAGAGCAGTCAGACTACGACTCCTGCACCAGTTGCTACGCCACCCGTCCAACCAGCTCGGGGTGGGGCTCAGGCAGCTAGAGGTCGCCCTAGAGGGGGAGGTCGATCAGGTGGCGATCAGACCTGATTCTATGCTATTCCTGCTAGGCCAGATGTCGTTGCTTCAGACACGGTGATCACAGGTATTGTCTTAGTATGCCACAGGGAAGCTTCTATATTATTTGCCTCTGGTTCCATATATTCGTATGTATCATCATATTTTGCACGTTATCTAGATATACCCCGTGAGTCTTTAGTTTTACCTATTCGTATGTCTACGCCAATGGGCGATACTATTATTGTGGATCGTGTGTATAGGTCGTGTGTGGTAACTATTGGGGAACTGGATACTAGAGTTGATCTTTTATTGCTTAGTATGGTTAATTTTGATGTAATCTTGGGTATGGATTGGTTGTCTCCATGTCATGCAATTCTGGACTGTCACGCAAAAATCGTGACGTTGGCGATACCGGGATTGCCGAGAGTCGGGTGGAAAGGCTCTCTAGATTATGTTCCCAGCAGGGTAATTTCTTATTTGAAAGCCAACTGGATGGTTGGGAAGGGGTGTTTGTCATATTTGGCCTTTGTGAGAGATATTGATGCAAACACTCCTACTATTGATTTTGTACCGATAGTACGAAATTTTTCGGATATATTTCCTGCAGACTTGCCGGGTATGCCACCCGACAGGGATATTGATTTCGATATTTACCTGGTGCTGGGCACTCAGCCCATGTCTATTCCTTTGTACCGTATGTCACCATCTAAATTGAAAGAATTGAAAGAGCAACTTCAGAAACTTCTTGATAAGGGGTTTATTAGGCCTAGTGTGTCGCCTTGGGGTGCACCAGTTCTATTTGTGAAAAAGAAAGATGGTACTATACGGATGTACATCGACTACATGCAATTAAACAAAGTTACAATCAAGAACAAATATCCTTTGCCACATATTGACGATTTATTTGACCGACTTCAGGGAGTGAGGGTGTTCTCTAAGATCGATTTGAGGTCTGTGTATCATCAGTTGAAGATTCGGGATTCGGACATTCTAAAGATGGCATTCAGGACCCGTTATAGTCACTATGAATTTCTCGTGATATCTTTTGGGCTGACCAACACCCCAGCAGCATTTATGCACTTGATGAATATTGTATTCCAGTCGTATCTTGATTTGTTTGTCGTAGTATTTATTGATGATATCCTGGTGTACTCATGTAGCCAGGAGGAATATGCACAACATTTGAGTATTGTACTACAGAGGCCGGGGGAGGAGAAAATTTATGCCAAATTCTCTAAGTGTGAGTTCTGGCTTAGTTCGGTGGCATTCTTGGGACACAGTGTGTCTAGTTAGGGAATTAAGGTGGATTCGAAGAAGATAGAGGCAGTTTAGAGTTGGCCCGGGCCATCTTCAGCTACTAAGATTCAGAGTTTTCTCGGTTTGGCCGGTTATTATCGTCGCTTTATGGAGAGCTTCTCATTTATTGCGGCACCTATAGCTAAATTAAACCAGAAAGGTGCTCCATTCAGGTGATCGGACTAGTGTGAAGAGAGCTTTCAGAAACTTAAGACTGCCTTGACCACAGCTCCAGTTCTAGTTTTGCTTTCAGCTTTATGAAGCCACATGAAAATAACAACCATGTTCATGATTTAGAGTTGGCATCTATTGTTCATGCATTAAAGATTTAGAGGCACTATCTCTATGGTGGGTCTTGTGAGGTATTTACAGATCATCGGAGTCTTCAGCACTTATTCAAATAGAAGGATCTAAATTTGAGGCAGCGGAGATGATTGGAGCTGCTAAAGGACTATGATATTACTATTTTGTATCATCCCGGAAAGGCCAATGTGGTGGCTGATGCCTTGAGTAGAAAGGCAGTGAGTATGGGTAGCCTTGCATTCAGTCCTGTTGGTGAGAGGCCTCTTGCAGTTGATGTTCAGGCTTTGACCAACCAGTTCATGAGATTAGATGTTTCGGAGCCCAGTCGGGTTCTAGCTTGTGTGGTTTCTCGGTCTTCCTTATATGACCGCATCAGAGAGCGCCAGTATGATGATCCCCATTTGCTTGTCCTGAAGGACACAGTTCAGCACGACGATGCCAAAGATGTTACTATTGTAAATGATGGGATATTAAGGGTGCAGGGTCAGATTTTTCTACCAAATATAGATGGACTGCGTGAATTGATTCTTGAGGAGGCCCACAGTTTGCGGTACTCCATTCATCTGGGTGCCTCAAAGATGCATCAGGACTTGAGACAGCATTATTAGTGGAGAAGAATAAAGAAAGATATAGTGGGGTTTGTAGCTTGATGTTTAAATTGGCAACAGGTGAAGTACGAGCATCAGAGATCGGGCGGATTGCTTTAGAGACTTGAAATTCCTGAGTGGAAATGGGAGCGTATTACCATGGACTTCGTAGTTGGATTCCCACTAACTTTGAGGAAGTTTAATGTTGTTTGGTTAATTGTGGATCAGTTGACCAAGTCCGTGCTTTTTATCCCAATTGGGACTACTTACTCTTCGGAGCGGTTGGCTGAGATTTATATCTGTGAGGTTGTTCGTATTCACGGTGTGCCAGTGTCTAGCATTTCAGATCGGGGTACGCAGTTTATATCACAGTTTTGGAGAGCAGTGCAACGAGAATTAGGCGCATATGTTCAGTTGAGTACATCATTCCACCCTCATACGGACTGACAGTCCGAGCGCACTATTCAGATATTAGAAGATATGCTACACGCTTGTGTTATAGATTTCAGGTGTTTTGGGGATCAGTTCTGCCACTTGCAGAGTTTGCGTACAATAACAGCTACCAATCGAGTATTCAGATGGCTCCGTATGAGGCTTTATATGGGAAATGGTGTCGGTTTCCGGTGGGTTGGTTTGAGCTGGGTGAGGCTAGGCTATTGGGTACTAATTTAGTCCAGGATGCTTTGGAAGAGTTTAAATTGATTCAGGAACGATTTCGCACGACGCAGTCTAGACATAAGAGTTATGCGGACCAGAAGGTTCGCGATGTTGCTTACATGGTAAGAGAGAAGGTACTACTCCGAGTTTTGCCCATGAAGGGTGTTATAAGGTTTGGAAAGAAGGGCAAGTTGAGTCCTAGGTATATTGGACCTTTTGAAATACTTAAAAGGATTGGAGAGGTGGCTTATGAACTTGCATTGCCAACTAGTCAAGTGTTCATCTAGTATTTCATGTATCTATTCTCCAGAAGTATGTCGGAGATCCGTCTCATGTTTTGGAATTCAGTACAGTACAATTGGATGGTAATTTGACTTATGATGTGAAGTCGATGGCCATTTTAGACCGGCGGGTTTAAAAGTTGAGATCAAAGGATAGAGCATCAGTGGAAGTGCAGTGGAGAGGCCAGCCAGTCAGAAAAGCGACTTGGGAAACTGAGCGGGAGATGCGGAGCAAATATCCACACCTATTTGAGACTCCATGTTTAATTCTAAACCCGTTTGAGGACGAACGTTTGTTTAAGAGGGGAAGAATGTAAAGACCCGGCCGGTCGTTTTGAGTATTACAGCCTCATTCCCCGATTTACTGCTCATTTTGTGCTTTACAATTATTATATGACTTGTCGGGGTAATTGGTTCAGGTCCAGTGAGGTTCCGGAATGAATTGAGACACTTAGTCTCAAGAATGAAAGCTTAAGTTGAAATAGTTGACCTGATGTTGACTTATGTGTAAACAACTCCGGAATAGAATTTTTATGATTCCAATAGCTCCGTATAGTGATTTTGGACTCAGGAGTGTGTCCGAAAAATTATTTGAAAGTATGTAGTTAAATTAGGCTTGAAATGGCGAAAATAGGAAATTTAAGTTGGAAGTTCGATCGGGGAGTTGGCTTTTTGATATCGGGTTCGGAATCTAATTCTGAAAATTGGAATAGGCTCGTAATATCATTTATGACTTGTATGCAAAATTTGAGGTCAATGGGACTTGATTTGTTAGGTTTCGGCATTGAATGTAGAAGTTGGAATTTCTTAGTTTCATTAAGCTTGAATTGGATAATAATTCGCATTTTTAGCGTTGTTTGATGTGATTTGAGGCTTTGACTAAGTTCGTATGATGTTTTGGGACTTATTGGTATAATTGGTTGAGATACCGGGGGCGTCGGGTGAGTTTCAGATGGTTAACGGATCGAAATTTGTACTTAGAACAAAGCTGGGAATTTGCTGCCTACACATGCAATTGCACCTGCGGAAATTATCTTGCAGGTGCGAGATCGCAGAAGTGAGCCTGGCATCACAGAAGCATGAGGTCCGCAGTAGTGGCTGGAACCTCGCAGAAGTGAGTCCTCAGAAGCGACACCAGATCGCAGAAGCAGAGGCAAGGGAAGCTGGGCAAAACCGAAGAAGCAGATAGCTTCTTCGCAGAAGCGGACTCTTATCCGCAAAAGCGAAGGTCTGTCGCAGAAGAGGAAAACTTAATCGCCAAATCGTGACTGTAGATGCGGCCAAGTGAGCCGCAGAATGCGAAAACCCCTGGACAGAATTAAATTAGAGGGGTTGCGGGATTTTGGCATTTTTGGACATTTCCAATAGGAGTTGAGGCGATTTTTCAAAGAGAATTCACGGGAAAACTTGAGGTAAGTCACTTGTAATTATTATTAGTCAATAATATTAAATTATCATTGAGTATTCCGGCTAGATTACGTATTTTTGAGGTGTAATTCGAGAAATTGGGCCTAGGGATTTAAAAATAAGATTTGAGATTTGGAGGTCGAGTTGATGTCGGAATTTGGTAAATTTGGTGTGGTTGGACTCATGATTGAATGGACGTTCATATTTTGTAACTTTTGTCGGTTCCGAGACGTGGGCCCTACTGACAATTTTTGAGTTGAATTTTGGATTTTATTGAAAATTTAGTATTTTCATATGGAATTGATTTCTATAATTTGTGTTGACTGTATCAAATTAATTATGACTAGATTCGAGGCGTTCGAAGAACGATTCGCGAGGCAAAGGCATATTGGAATAAAGAATTACACGGTTTGAGGTAAGTAATACTTCTAAACTTGGTTCTAAGGGTATGAATCCCTGAATTATGTGTTATATGAATTGTTTGGAGGTGACGGGCGTGTGGGCGTGCACCATAAAAATTGTGACTTAAATAAATTCCGTAGAGTTGCATAATTAAAGAATCATGTCATTATTCACATGTTCCCCACGTGTTAGAGAAATTGAGTTGAAGCTCGTATTAAAGATCATGTTTAGGCTACGTGCCGATATTTTAGGACCCACACGGTCGTGTTGTTGTTGAATTAATTATTTTAAAATGTAAGTTTCATACTCAGCCATGTTCATCTATTTGTGAGGATATTTATGGGATCGAGTTGCCCGCCGCAACAGACAATATTGGCTTTATATTTATTATTATATAGATCGGGGCTGCACACCGCAGCAGGCCTTATAGCCTTTATTATTATGGGATCGGACTGCACACCGCAGTAGGCCATATTGACTTTATATAGCGCTTGGGCTGAAGGAGCCCCTCCGGAGTCTGCACCCCCCACAGTAAGCGCAGATGATCTTATATTTGGGATGGACTTCCCAGGGCATGGAGTTGCCTTATTTATTTATATTTGTGATAAATTTCCTGGACATGGATCTTGTCCGAATTATTTATATTTGGGGATAAATCTACCCCTGGGCTGGATTATCCTTATACAGTACTAAGTGACTGACTGTCAGTTGATATATATATATATATATATGGGATGGATCTTCAATACTGAGTGATTTAGTATTTTGAGATTGTGCACGAGGTTTTCACTGAGGTGTATCATTTATAGCACGTACATTTGCATGTAGATATAGAGATGTCATATTCCTCATATCATTCATAATTGATCTATTTTACTTGTACTAAGTTTAACTGTTGAACTTGAAAGCATGACTACAATTATGTACTGTTATTCTTATATTGGACTATACCTATTGAGCTCGTCACTACTTTCAGCCCAAAGATTAGTCTCTTTACTTATTGAGTTGCTTGTACTCATACTACACTCTGCATCTCGTGTGCACATCCAGGTACTTCCGATCACGACGGTTGCTAGCTTTTGGGAGATTATCTGTTGGAGACTATCGAGGTAACTGCTTGACGTACGCAGACCTTGACTCTCTTTCCTTTCAGTTATTTGTACCGTTCTATATTCCATACAGTGTTTGTATCAGTCAGACTATGTTGTCATTTAGATGCTCATATACTCAGTGACACCGTATTTTGAGAGTGTATTAATATCAGTATTTGTGAGATTTTTCTATTAAATCTAAATATTATGTTTTCAACCTTGAAAGATTATAGTGGTTTATTAAGGTTATCGACTTGCCTAGTTTTGAGATAGGCGCTATTACGACATGAGAATTTTGGGTCGTGACAATGTGTGAGACTTTAAACAATTGGATCCTGTCTGCTAGGCACAAGTCTATCATAACCATGTTAGAAGAGATTGGAGTGAAGGTGATGAAGAGGATGACTACCATGAGGGAATTTGCAACAAGGTGGATTTCTGATGTATTTCTTATGGCAATGGGGTACATAGAGGAACAATCTCAATATGTAGTTAAGCATGGATTTAAATGGAATGGGGACACTGGATATGAGATACAACATGGGGTTTACAAATATATTGTTGACTTTTTCAACAATACATGCACATGTAGATCATGGCAGCTCAAAGGAATACCATGCTCCCATGCAATATGTGCAATGTGTTTTAAGAGATTTGAGCCTGCTGACTATGTTTTTCACTGGTACAGGAAAGAAACATACCTAAAGGCTTTTAGTTATTACATACAACCAGTAACCTCTATGGAGATGTGATCATCAACTCAGAATTTCGCTGTTGAGCCTCTTGTAATTACTAAGATTGCCTGGTAGACTTAAGAAAAATAGAAAAAAAGCTCAAGATGAATCTAAAAAGAAATTTGGTAAGAGATCAAGGAAAGGAACACTAATGGCATGCTCTCATTGTAAGACAGTAGGTCATAACAAGAAGGGGCGTCATATCCCGGTAAATGATCAGATAATGCATTTATTTTATTTCTGATTGTGACTTGTATTTTGGTTGTTTCGATAACTCATTTTATTTTTTGAAAATTTCAGAAAGGACAAGGATCTGGAACTGTTGGTACCAGAATTACTTAATCATCTCGGGCTGCAAGTGGATCTGGAACTGCTACTACCAGAAATACTCAACCATCAGTTATTACAAGTGCATCTGTAAGTATTTATTTTTTACTTTAGTTAAGCTGCATTAGCACCATGATTTTTAAATTATTAGATAGTATTTTATCTTATATCAGGATACTAGAGGCATGAGATCAAGGACTTCTAAAGATATTATATCTAGTGTTAGAGGAAGGCCAAGAGCTACTGGACTTCGAGGAAGACCAAGAACTACTGAATTTGGTATTTTGTTTAGTGATTCAGGAAAAATGATTGAAAGGGTATGTGATTTGGATTTGGATTTTTCTTTAGATATTAGTAGTTTGGATGTTAATTTGACTTCCTATGCAGTGTGGATCAAAAGATAGGGTATTTTTTGTTCCTATAAAAATAGTGGATGCTGGGAAGATCAATATTGATCGTGGATACAGTGCACCTAGACTAAGGTAGCAAGGAAGAAATGCGATAACACAAAGCAACTTCAACAACAGTTGAGGAGAAGACAAACTCAAGCAAGCCTTAGCCAACATCAAGTCCATTCCTCATCTCAGCCAAGCCAATCTCCATGTCCTAACTTGAGCCAATCTCAGCAAAACATCAACCAATCTCAACCATAATGATATGTTGAATGTTTATTTTTGTGCTAGCTTAAATCTGTTAGTTGCATAATTTAATTTGTAGGTCAACTATGGATGTTTAACTATGGCTTTTATTTTGGCACAATGTTTAAACTGTTTCTGCTACTACACAACTTTCAGTAGCTAATTTTGTCAACCAAGAAGGCTAATCGAACTTGGTTGTTTATATATGTCTGCTTGTTTATGTCAAAACATTGCTTTTCATTCCACAAAAATACATCATACATTTTGTCATTATCATTATACATAGGGTTATGAAGACACTGATTAGTGCTAACTAGACTAAGAAGGAAATTATAATGATTAGTGCAAATAAAATAACTAAAGTTACAATGATCTTTACCCTCTTCCTACGCATCTCTCTCTCTCTCTCTAATTCTTGATAACAACCCTGAAATCACTTGTTTATAGTGATCTGGAAGAGGTGGGTCAAACCACCTAAAAAAAATTACAAGAATTATTTCGACCATAATTTGAGCACCCATAAAACCTTCTTCCTGGATTTGTTGGCTTCCAAGTGATGCAAAACTTAGCTTCAACTCCACAATGACAAAATACAGGACTTTGCATCATCTTCACTGTCTGAAAAAAGTAAAGAAAAATTTAAATAAAGTTTCAGATTTTAGAAAAATGAAAGAATTCTATATAATGGAGCTTCAAATTCTATATAATGAAGGGATAATGTATTTTACAATGAATGAATAAGAACCCACTTAAATACACACTATTTTGGACTGTTGGGCGTTGGGAAGAGGGCTCTCACGCTCCTAAGCGTCGTGTTCCTCACGCAGCAGGCTGATTAGGACCAATTAACGCCACATGGGCATGGTCAAATGTACATTAGTTAAGGGAATCATGAGTTCGAGTGTTCAAATGAGAAAGTTTAAAATTTATGTATCGGCTTTCAAATGCCCTACAAGTCTAAGTGGTCAGGAAGCCATTACGCCTAATACTTATTACTTATTACGTGTTTCTGACCGGGGCGGAGATAGGTGGGCACTAAGAGCTTTACCCGAATCTTTTTCACCTAAAAATTATATTGTATATATAGATCAATTTTTTTTTAATATACATATTAGATGTTAAACTCTCTTTATCTTCTTCACTTATTTACTTTTTTATTTTTTGAATTTTCTTAATAAAAAATTAAAATCATTTATGCATGCATTTTCCAGAAAGCTTTGGGACAGCGATGTTATAAACTTGGAGTTCACAAGACCATATATCTATACTAGAGACGTGTACCTTTCCTGAAACGCAAAACACACCAACAGTATTAATGCGGCTGATTTCGATCTCTTTATTTTTTCATTTTTTATTCATATATGTACGAGTTCGTCTTTGAACCACAATTTTCTTCTCAACGTCAAATAATTATTGATCTCTTGGTGCTAGCTGAATTTTTTTATTTCTTTTTATTTTTTTGAGTTTATCTTACATCAATATAAGAAATTTTTATACGATTAAATTATATTTACATGAAATAGCAGATAATGTTTCTTATTAACAAGATTATATGTCTCATATTTTAAAGAAGCTTATCTGTAAATGTCTTTTAGATGAATTGATACTATCAAATATTATTTATTCAAACGATGTATATAATTTAAACTCATTTTATATTCATAATCCTTTTTTTCTTTTTCTTTTTCTTTTGGTGGATTGGGGTGGGGGAGAGGAGGGGAGGGAAGGGTCTATATTACACACTCTTGGAGAACGAGGAAATTTATGAGTTTCAGAATTTACACACAAGTTCTAGGTATCATGAAATATTATAATTTTGAGCTTTAAAGTTCAATTCCATGAATTAATTATATTTTTAGTATTCTACTTTTTTCTTATGGAAGTACCTTTATTGCTTTTGCCTTCTTAAACAGTCACTTTAATTTCTGTTTTAGGCAATAATAAGTTCAAATATAATGTGTTCATAGAATGATTACGTGCTTTAATATATAACTTCACTAGTTTAATAGAACTCATTATATTTAACAACATGAGGACATTTTTGTCTAGAGAAATAATTTAGTTGAGAAGTTGGTGAAATCGCTTTTTCTTTTCCTTTTTATGTTTTAAAATAAAATTTCGTGTAAAATCTTTTCAAAACTTTTAGAAAAATAACCTGATAATGCAATCTCCTCACCTCCTTCGCCACTATTTTCCAGAAAAATATTTATATGTCTTTCCCTTGAATAAGTCGCCTCCATGCTAGAGAATTATTCAATTTGGATCAGAACTAACTGATGACAAATTATGACTACATGTTGTTGCCATTAATTTCTTAACGCTCTATGTCAGACCGGCCTCCTATTCCCTCGGACCGATAAGGTATGCGTACAAATTATCCTCAACTTCACTAGTAAAATTTCACTGGGTCAGACCGTCCTTATTAATATTTTCTTTAAGAGAACCAATTAAGCTAAGGACTCTTCTAATTAGGGAGTGTCAAAGTTTCACAAGGTCCAAAAGTCAATCACTGAAATTTTTTTCTCTCTTTTTTTTTTTTTTTTTTTTTTTAAGTTGGTTTTTGAAGTCAAAGATGGGCAGGTGCTTCATCGCTTTCAAATGATAAAAGAATTCTAATAAACAAAACAAAATTTTAATATCACAATTTGAACGGGAGCCTTCGATAACTGGTAAAATTGTTGTTATGTGACCAGGAGGTCACAGGTTCGAGCCATGGAAACAGGTTCTTGAAGGAATGCAGGGTAAGGCCGCGTACTATAAACCCCTGTGGTTCAGTCCTTTCTCGGATCCCGCGCATAACGTGAGCTTAGTGCACCGAATTACCCTAATAACTTAAATAAAAGGTCAACTCGAACGTCAAGATAACGCCCGTTAAGTTGACGGAGCATATTCTCTCTATCTCTAAGTACTCACTAGATTATGGAGATTTGGTGGATATATATATATATACATCTACTACTGCTATTGGCCATCAATGTCAAGTATTATGTGGCTGCCACCTTCATTTCGAGATATATCACATGTTATTTTATCATAATAAGCCAACAAATAACTATCTTTAAAGTATTGATTTAGGAGGGTTAATGGGGTTGGTGCTTTTAGGTCAATTTTTTTTTTTTTATTCGATGTCCGGTATCCGCATTAGAGCCCGATTATATTTGGATTCGCGCCGCGTAGGGATCCATTCGGGGGGAAGCGCTTCCTACCAAGAATTTTTTCATACCCAGGGCTCGAACTCGAGATCTCTGGTTAAGGGAAGAGCAATCCTATCTACTGCACCACATCCTTTGGCGGCAGGTCAAAAATTTTACTAGTTGATGATAGGAATAAAGGACTACATTTCTATTTAATTATATTTTTCTCTAATGTGATCCTTCTAGTTGTTCGCCTTAAGCTCTTCATTCTTTTGTTTTTAGGTGTAGGTTGGGGTGGCAAATCGGCGGGTCGGATTGGATATGGGTGGGTCAAAAATATGAAATGCAAAACTGATAAATTATCTGACCTGACTCATATTTAATATGGATAAAAAATGAGTTACTCGGCGGATAATATGATTACTTTTGGGAGAATTCTTTAGTCTCTCCAACTTGAGGAACCCCCAATCTAAGGTTTTACAAATGTAAAAGTTAAACTCATTAGTTATTTATTGGTTATCCATTTTTTAAGTGGATTATATGGTTCTTATCCATATTTAACCAGTTTTTAAAAAAATTATCATCCACCCATTTTTTAATAGATAATATGGGCGGATAATTATTTTCTTTTAACCATTTTGCCACCACTAGTTGTAGGTAATTTAAAATGTCTTTCTTTGAATAGTTTAATTATCGTGCTTTGAATTTCATTAATCATTTAAAACCAAGAGTATAACTATTTTTCGGAGACAATTGTAGTGTTTTTCAAAACTAATAGGACTTTTAATACTACATTAGTTATACTAATTATTTGGATTACAAGCAACATTGCAATTCGAGATTATAGCCATATTTTTTTGTTAAACTTCAGCCTCTTATATATCTAGGAGCCCGTTTGGACATACAATTTTTTTTCCTTTTTTTCAAATTTTTTTTTTGAAAACAATGTTTGGTTATTCCATTCTTATCAAATTTTCCAATTTCAGTTGAAAATTCATTTTCAAATTTGAAAAACAAGTTCTGATCAGTTTTTCAATTGAAAATGGGAATTTGCTAGTTTTTAGTGTTACAATTTTACCCTGTATTTTTAAAATTTATAAAATAACCCCAGCAATTGTTCATATTTATGCTTTTTTGGCTTAAATTCCTTCTTTGTGTATTAGTAGAATTAAAAAATGTGATATTGATTTTGCATTTTCTGTGTATTGCAGTAAAGCAGAATATGATAACAGTTAAACAATAGCATTTTGATTGTTTATTTCATGTAGGATAATCAAATTGGGGTGGTTTTGATATTTTTTATAAGTTGTGGGTATAAATCATATTTTATGGTTTTGAAAAAAAGACATCCAAATATGTTGCAAAAATTATAACCAAACATAATTTCATCTTTAATTGAAATTTTAGTAAAATTCCAAATTCCAAATTTTTTTTGGAATGCATGTCCAAACGCCTACCTAATCCTGCTCTTGAAATCGTAACATATAATTTTGCAAAAGAAAAGATTTCATCAGTCCAAAAAGACTACTGAGATTTAAAGTATATATAAGAGCCAACACAGTCAATTTTTCGGACAAATTCGGATATCAATTTTTCAAATTTTGGGAATAAAATTTACATGCTTAGAAACTATTTAAAGTACTATAAATTTAAATTTTTCAAACCATATCGATTATACGTATCTAAAAGCGCAAGTTACGCATTTGGCCGGTCGGCCAAAATTAATTACAGCCGCTAGCCAATATATAAAAAATATACACTAATTATGTATAGAGTGTGTATCTTTTTGTATATTATATATTAATATACAAAAATTATATATTTTTCGGCTATTATTATTTAGAGCGGATATATTGTGTAGTTTTTCTTTTTATTTAAGTAAAATATTCATGTGACGCTCAGTTTTGTGCCACATTAAATTTCTATCCACTTAAAAAAAGCTTAACTAATACATAATTTTTGGACAACTTCAGATACATACACTTCTCTTTTTTTTATTGATGTTTTCTTCTTCTTTGTGGTTAGAGTTTCTTCTTCTTCTTAGTTGCAAAATAGATTTGTTAAATTCGTTGATGTTCTGACAATTTGATGGTTGAGATTTAATTTGTTCTTTATGATATTTGAAAGTTATGTTTCAAATTTGAGCTCATTTGGAGTAGATTTGGGCATTGAATCGTGTATTGGATTATTGAAATTCGAAGAACAAGTTTATGTTTCAGAATTTAAGATTCGAAATTTGAAGTTGCATTCAATAGATTGAACTACTTAAAATTCGAATTTCTGAAGTCGCCTTTGAAAGATAGAAGAACTTCATATTTGATTTCTGAAATTGCATTGAAAAGATTGAACTACTTCACATTCAAATTTCTGAAGTTGCATTTGAAAGATATAAGAACTTCAGATTTAATTTCTAAAGTTGCACTGAAAAGATTGAACCACTTCAGATTCGAGGGGTACACTTTGTTAAATTTTATGTAATTTTAATATAACTTAAATGGTGGCCCAAAAATGGGTATATATGAAAATTTCCCTTTATTTAAGGACACGAATTAAGACTTGAATTGCAC
This sequence comes from Nicotiana tabacum, assembly GCF_000715075.1. Classification (NCBI taxonomy): domain Eukaryota; kingdom Viridiplantae; phylum Streptophyta; class Magnoliopsida; order Solanales; family Solanaceae; genus Nicotiana; species Nicotiana tabacum. The sequence goes on along the minus strand of NC_134101.1, from coordinate 9,625,558 downwards.
CTACCACACAGCTGTGGACGTGGAACCTTAAAATCACAAAAAAAAAAAAAAACAAGAGGCCCAATTCTTTTACTCAATCATTTCAAAGTTCATAGTGGGTTGTCAAGCATTTATCATATGTTTCAGTACATAAGAATGTGAGGGAGTAAGGCATTTTTTCATTATTGTTCTAATGTTCAATCTGATGATTTTTTGACGCATTTTTTTTCGTTATTGTTCTAATGTTCAATCTGATGAATGCTTAATTCTAAAAAAGTGCAGAACAGATAAGTTGAATATTAAGATGAGAGTGCAGGATAGTGCACAAAACTATCCTTTCACTTCAGACTAAAAATCTCTTTCTGCTTCCGTAATTGAATTAGCTTTTAACGGAGGCGGACCTACCCTTTGAATAAGAGGGTTCATCGGCCCCGATAATTTTGAAAAAGATATTATGTTAATGTATATATATCTACTAGATGAGGAAAGGCTCGTATACGGGACCAACATTGTAGTCTTAAAATTATTGTTTGTCAGGGCTCAATTAATTTTTTGATAAATAAATCGATCCTTGTTATATCCATTTAATCACGGATAGAGAATGATATTGGGGATCATAATTTATAATTAGTTTATTTTAATAATTTACTTAAAATTAAACTATAAATTATAATCTGTTTAAATTACTCCAATTAACATAAAAAACTATGTGCTATAATACTCATTTTTAACATCCATATCAAACATAAACATCAAATTGAAAATTTGATTTCAATGGTATTATTTTCCCAATGTATTTGAATATTTTACAAGAGAATACATTAAAGTTACAAGTGTCATCTATATTAACAAATTTTCTAGAATAAAAAGCTTACCAACCTATTTGTAAACTATTCTTGAATACATTCAAATTGGTTTCGAAGAGTTTCAATAGTGGGAACAATCAGGTACTTGATGAAAGTTAACACGAACAACATCATTTTTTACAATACGATAAAAGATGGAAAAAAACTTACTATGATTTTATTTCATGTCTTGTATACAACAAAATCAAGAGAAATTTTTAGTAGAGTAAATAAAGAGAACTTCCAAGGAGAGTTGCATCCCTAAAGAGGCAATTTACTACTTCAAAAGAACCAAATGCACTAAATAAATATTAATATGATATAAATTGTAGTAATTCAATATAGTAGTTCAAATTATATTTTATTATAACTCGTTTAAAATGATGTTAACTGGTGATAAAATATTAAACATTTGATAGAAGTCTATATAAATTATTATAGGGATTTTAATCTTTTTCTTAATTAAGGAGATAAGAGAAATATTTTTATTTTTCTATAGATTTATCATATGTAATTTTCATAATGAAACAATATAAAAATTATAACAAATAATGTTTAGGATAATTTATTGATAATTGAAAATTTATCAAGGAAGAATGAGTTCAAACCATGTAAATTAAATTTTCACATCAATTAAGCATATAAGAGATAGCTCCCTAATACAGTATGAACAAATCTCATCACTTAAATTAACTTTTGAGATTTAATAAACTATACTTTTTAAAATTACTTTTGAATATGAAATTTTCTATTTTCTAGTTTGAAATCGGCTTCAAATAGTGTGGATAGATGAAAACTTTTTAATTTTAATTTTTAAATTGCTTTAAAATAATATGGGTAAATACAAAAATCTTGTAAATATTTACCGATATTTATTTGTGTTGTTGTATTATTTAAAAATTAAGTTTACTTTCTCTATGGAAACTTCTAGTTGACTAAACCAAATGACAAAAGGAACGTTCCAAATGAGTATTTGCATGCAGTACTCTCTCCAAAAGTAGTCTAATCAACGTGAAATGTGGGGTCAACGTGTATCAATGACAGTTTGCATTTAAGAATTGCAAACAATATAGGAGTTTTTCTAAATTGGAAAAACTCCCCTTATATACCTTCGGGTGTGTAAAAAGGAGGTGTGACAACGTATATATTTTGATTGGCATCCTAAGATTCACATCTTATGTAGCTGCATTGGTCGATTTGGGGGTAACACAACTTAACTTTAACTGCACTACTTGGGTTCGATACCAGCTCTAGTATTTGCTCAAGTTTTTATTCGACAGTAATGCCTCGCCACTTTCAAATCTTAGGTCCGTCTATGTATATAAATACACTTATGATGGGCTCACGGGTTTAACAAATCAGGATTAAATGGTGTGCAAGAGTAGGGGGTTGGAGTAGCAATTCCAGTTAATGTAAAATCCATTAAAACCAAAATAGAATGAAAAGCGCCTGTAGCTCAGTGGATAGAGCGTCTGTTTCCTAAGCAGAAAGTCGTAGGTTCGACCCCTACCTGGCGCGTTTTCTTTAACTTTTTTTCCATGAAAGTTCAATATCTGGTTAGCTTTTACAATTCAAAGATTTCCAGTCAAATCCCAAGAACAGATTGACATATCCGTGAATACAATTTAGGACATCGAACCAAAGAATATTCATCAAAACGTAAAAACCATTATCTGCAAATGCTAAATGGCAAAATAGCTAACCCTCAATTGATATTGCAGAAATTCGAAAAGCAGAATACTTAAGCAATTTATTTTTGTATGCCTACTTCCCTCTCCAATTTTTGAACTCTCAATCTGATTGTCTTTAGAACTTAGGTCAACATCAAGCATTGCAACTCTGGCTTTCAATTTAGTGCTTCAAGGATTCTGTTCAATTATTCCACATTGTTGTTCTTCTTGACAATGTTTACCTTTAGTTGATCCAATTCCAATTCAATATTTTTCAATCTATTCAGTGTATCTGCCTTAAACTGGAGTCTGCGTTTGAATTGGCAACTGAATCATTGAACAAATATTATCCCCTTTGCCTTTTACAGAAGCTTCGTTTTTACTTAGAAGGGTCCTCTTCAAAAAATAAAATGATTTGAAGTCTCGGAAAGGTAAAATTGAGTTTGTCAATGGCCCTACACCTTCTCATAATTTTTTTTGGTCCAAACCTCTGAGTACATCTTTTTCTTCCCTTACAGTAAGCAAAGGCTCAACTTTTAAGTGCTCATATGTTTGACGGGCTTATTTAAGTGATGATCAACTTTCAAGGAGGAGAGGGTAGTAACTGAAGATCAAAGTGATCGATAACTAACATATTCACTCGTGATCTTTCATACTTTGATATGAGAAAAATGTGACGGGGGTTATTTTTTTATATAGCTTTAAGTCATATATAGATTTCAAATACGGTAAGCTATGCCATCAAATCAAGTCATTCTATATGTTATATCGAAACGTGTAGTTCAACGAATTGCAAAAGACAACATCACACAAGATTGAATCTAAATCAGCTCTCTTCATAAGCAAAGTTGCACCACATGTCAATATCATCTCTCGGTTAAACACAAAGCATAACATACAAAAATTTAACAAAGTCGATTATAAGATGAAATTGTCGAACAAACATTCCCCAAGCCGGCTTAAGTCCCAGCTTTCCGCCTGCCAACACGAGCAACGAAACCAGCCTTGATAGGAGCAACTGATCTTCCAGAACCGCACTGCAAGAAATTAAACAAGCAAAACCGATTTTAGAACAGAAATAAACAATTTAATTCTACTTTGTTCCCCAAAGTTCAATCTTTCCCTATAACCCTTTTCAAATTTATAAAAGATAAAGCAAGGGGGAGGAGAAAATTTCGAACTCCTGAAAGGCGATCATTTGGAAATACTAAAGCAATCATTTTCCTTCTCCTTTTTGAGGTAAAAAGCAGTTGTACAATGTTAAAAAGAGACAAGAGAAATACTAAGGCATTCTTGAGGGTATCAAAAACAACGCCTCAGTCCCAAACAAGTTGAAGTTGGCTATATGAATCCTCACTGACCATGTTACTCTATATAAGCTCATCTCAGGCCAATATTATACAATAAAAATAATAATATTCTTGAGGGTAGATCAGCCAACTTGTGGGATTACATTGGGTGGTTGTTGTTGTTGAGGGTAGATCAGATCTCACAAAATCAAAAGCATAAACAATTCAATCAATAACAGCAAACCCAACATAAATTCAGATAAGTGGAAGGCCTGAGATCTCTCATATTACTTGGGCGTATGATCTGACAATGTGATACGGTCACGTTCCATCACAGGATGCCTAACAAGTAGCCAAGAAGCACCAGGTACTTGCATCTGTGAAAGCCCAAAAAGGTACAGTTTCTACACTGTACACATACTGTATCTCATGGTCTCGAAGGGAATTAAAAAATTAAAATACCTAAACAATCATCTGCCACAGTCTATTTTCAAATTATCTGATGGAAGAAATACTGAAGCAAAAATTACAAAGATATACTTTTATATTCACAAATGTAAGATTGAATGCAGATAGTAAACATATATCACGCCTTCTTAAAGAAAATACCTTCTCACATCTGAGGAAGAATAGACGGTTCTCCTTAGAAAGGATAGTATCTGGACTTTTACATCCATTGCAGATGACATACTCATCTGAAACCAAAAGTAAGTCGCTGAGTGAAGGCTGTTATATTATAGTTCATAGGATGCAGAAGGGCATAATATAGCACCATTAATAAGAAAAATATAAGGAAGAAAGTCGTTTCTGAATAGCTGCATATAGATCACAGATCGGTAACAGGAACTTACTGACATATCGCCGAAGGATTCCTTCAAAATTCTTTGGAGCAAATCTTCCCTTGATGACCAATCTTTGCTGCCCATCAAGTGATCCACTAGTCCCCATTTCAGCCAGCAAGAAAGTCATAACATGCTCTGGCTGCCTATGCATCCTATAAATAGGAAACAATTATTCAAGCAGTGCAATGAGAGAAAGATAACTCTATCCAAAAATAACTGGGAAACCAACGATACCTTCCATTAGTTATATCCAAAGTGGTTAACACACTACTACCAATCATGAGACGTCTTGCACCATTGAAAAGTTTCAAACTCCAACCTCAATAAAGAATCAGAATTTAAACCATGATCAAGTTTCTAAAACCAAACTCAACACCTAAACTCGATCAACTCGAATAGACTATATTCTTCAAACTCACTCCTTGATGTTCCCACCAAATACAATTGTGTCAAACAAATTGTAGATAGAGCCAGTTACTACAGGTAAAGCTAAGGGCTACTTCAGCGCACCAAGAATCTCATCATGCCAAGTGTGTGATGCTTGAGCGGACTTTGGTATTATGATGCATGGAGTGGCTTTTACAGAAAGTGATAATTTCAGAGTGCAATTATAAATTGGAATCTCGGAAGTCAAACAAATTTTGAGCATTTTTTAGTAGCATCTCAAAGTGGTTGCTGCCATGTGACCAGGAGGTCACGGGTTCGAGCCGTGATAACAGTCACTCGTGGAAATGCAGGGTAAGACTGCGTACAATAAACCCTTGCGGTCCGGCCCTTACCCAGACCCGCGCATAGCGGGTGCTTAGTGCACCGAGCTGCCCTTTATCTCAAAGTGGTATCCCAAGTGTTCACATTCCACTTTCTAAAGAATACAAGATTTTAAAATACTGGTTTGAAAACTAGTCCGCCTAGTTGATTTATTACCTATCTCAAGAACACAGCAGCAGGGAATCAGAAATGGTGAAGCAGCGTCGAAGCCATGTGGCAAATCAAAATGCAGGTCTATATGGAAATTACATATTCTTAACTAGATAAAACAAGTGATGACAATTCTTGGTCATGAAAGGTAGCAATGTAATATACAATTTATATGGTGAATATGATGGTCACTACTCACTACTCATCAATATCAAAGTACAAGCAATTCCGAGCTGTGAGGAACTTTGCATGGTGCCAAAATGTGTACAACTTCTAACTTACTAAAGCAAATTAGCATATGGTGCATGTCGTAAAAATCAAATAAAATATGCACATCCATGATGCTGAACATAAAACATTTAATCAAAAAAGAAGGTGTGGCAACACAAAATGATGCAAGTGTTACAAGGAAGGAAAGAGAACCATGTGAACAAAAAACTTACGTCTTGCAAAGATCCATGAAATTCACAAACACAGTTTTCTTTGTGCCTTCACGAAGAACTTGAGGAGGCCTCATAACTGTCCTACGCCTATCTCCAGCAAGTTCAGGATTATTCTCACGGAGAATGTTGAATACTCTGCCCAGAAGCTGCAGAATCAAAAGTGAAAATCAATTGCCATTAACAAAAATCCTAAAAGCAAACCGGTTGTGTGCACCAGGATACGACAATCAGATATATGCCACTAGTGCCTTAATGCAAATCAAGCAGGCCACCTCTTCAGGAAGAAGTACAACGAGTACAGTCAACCTCCCTCTTTGTCAATCTACTCCTAGTCCTACCATAGATTCTCACATTAGAACCTATAAAGATTTAACTGCCCCTGAACTCAACTTGTCTAAGCCTTTTTTTTTTTGATAAGGAAACATGTTTTAGCTTTATTTAGTTCACCATGAGAAAGTTTACATGGGCATAAGACAAATCCAAGTATTCCCCATACACTTGGAGTAGTGCTGTGAGGTTGGCAGGTATGCGTTATTACCCAGTTCAAGTTCATGCATGGAGTACCTACCTATTATCAGGGGCAATCAGTGCACTCTGAAAGTCTCTTAACAGGTATATGCAGAAGAATACAAGAAAATGATAAAATACCTCCTCATATTCATAATCTCGATCAGTTCCCTCCCAAGGATATTGTTGTAGGACAATTTCTCCAGCAGCTTCATCATCTCCAAGGTGATCTAGAAGAAGAGAGCGGGTTATATCTCAAATATTACCACAACTAAACTCAGCAATCAAGCTGAAAATGCAAGATCTCACCATCCACATCTTCGCCGATGCTTTCCTTCTCATCACTCAGGAGATCAGTGTGTGCCTGCACAATTTTAAAATAGTTTCATGGGTACATAGGATCTCAAGAAACTCTTCTATAATTTAGTGAATTTCACTGAAACATTTTCAGGTCATAAAATTAAGCCTTTAACTATTTCTGTGGCACTTTAGCCCCTTGGTCAAATCTAATAATAAAACTGGCCATGTTTTGGCGCTCGGGGAGTATGAAATAGCTTTCTCTTGAGGTACAAATAACAAAGAAATCAAACAATTGTCTTTCGTTTCAACATCCCCAACTCTTCGAGCTTCCCTCGGTCATCCCTCCACTCACATCTTCTTCCTCTATCCCCTATCTTAATAAACATAAAATCTTTTGGTCGCACCATTTGGTCCTCTGGTGTTTCTTCCAGAAGGGGTTAGTGCCAGAAAATGAGATGAGGGTGCAAGGTATTCACTGATAAATCAATCAATATTTTGCGTGTGGGATCGAGCAAAACTAACCGGCTTCTTCTTCTTCTTTTTACCAGAAAACGTAGCCTCAAGGCCCTCCGAAACTGCATAGCAAAACAATGAGAAATAAATCACATTAAAGGTTCACATTTTCTTCGGTAGTCTTTATCTTCGGAGAGTATGTTTGCACATGTGCGCGTGTGTTTTGGGGGTTATGGGAACGGGGAAGGTGGGCGGTTGATTTGAGGATTATACTCTAGCATCTCTCCCGAGATTATGGGGGAAAATTAGGTGAAACCAGTTTTTACATTCACCTACCAGATAAATTCTCAGTTTTCTCAGCCAAGCTATCAATAGAGTCATCTGCAGGATCTTGAATTACAACCTTCTTCTTTTTCTTCTTTTTTGTAGGATCAAAAGGTGCTATCTGCAATAGCATAGAAAGAGAGGAGGAAAAGATAATGAAACTAAGGTAGCAATCACACATACATGGGTTCAATATGATCTCAACAACATATCAACCTGAAGATGGATGTAAAATCAATTAAGTGCTTTTGTTATATATAGCAAACGACCAACACCATATTTATCTCCAATTTGATGACAACTCTGACTAAAACCTACTGAGGAAGCGAACACACCCACCCCTGTGCCAATACAACAACAACAACAACAACAACAATCCCACAAGTGGGATCTGGGGAGGGTAGTGTGTACGCATCCTTACCCCTACCTTGAGAAGGTAAAGGTTGTTTTTGATAAACTCTCGGCTCAAGGAAAGATGAAAAAGAAGTAACAGAAGAAAGCAATAAGTCTTTTAGAGTACAAGTCCTTGCTAGTAGGCTACAAGAAGATCTCTTTAGAAGCACAACCTCCTGTATTTTACTCTTTTAGATATATTTGCAATTAGGAGCATGTTTGAATGGGCTTGTTTTAAGTGACTTTTAAGCCAAAAGCCATAAGTTAGGAATTCTAGCTTTTGGCTTATTTTTGTCATTTTAGCTTAAAAACAAGTGCTTAAAAGCGCTTTTTTACTTTATCCAAACATTATAAAATGGCTTAAAAGCTATTTTGGCTTAAAAACACTTAAAATAAGCCAATCCAAACGGGCTCTAGATCAACCAACATAATTTAGGCTGCCAGTAAATTCTATAACAGTACTCGTTCTCCAGCATGAAGGTGAGTTACTAACATTAGATTGTGTATTTAGTGATAACTATTGATGAAAAATATCTGAATGTTCATAAAGGAAGAAAGAGCGCATTTGATGCCGGTTAACTGCTAATATTGAATTGCCTATTTGTACTACGGACAGCCTATAAGCATCTTTAATTGTTTAATAAAATTTGGCCACCACAATTTCCTTTAAGTACTTGCCATTACATTTGGTGTTTGACATGCACTTTGAACCAAGCATCAAAACCTAATGAAAATATTCCTTTTGGCAGATAAGTAGAAGGATTATTCCTGGATGAGCTCCGTTGCACCTCCCATTTTCAACATCGCTCTCCAGCCCTTCTACTGCCTCTAAAATGAAATATGAATAGAAAAGGTCTCTGCTACAGTGCTACTTGTTATGTTCCACTAGCAAAGAGAGGAAAGAAGCCCATTACAGGAAGTATTCCTCTTTTTCTGCTTTTATTTTATATTCCTTCCAACGTTATTGCAGTTTGTTTCAGATCATAAAATCCTGTTTTTACAAAATTCTTTATGATGTTATTATAACTTCCCCTTACGCATTTAGGTTACTACCAAGTACCAACAAGGAAATTTAATATATCTAGGTCACGTCTCTTACGCGTTCAACAAAACAGCTAAAACATCTAAGGTTTGACAAGAAGAATTCATACAAAGATGTGAACAATGGACTTATGAAGAAACTAAGCACTTTATCTTGATAAACAAATTTAACTCCGACCCTGTAAAATTTAACACTATTGATATTCTTTAATCATTTGTAAAAGGTACTTATCATCTTGTTAAGATTACTAATCAATGTCTATTATAGACAGTTGACCTATAACGTGGCTTTTAAAATAGTCTAAACATTCTTCACATAAAAATTAAACGAAAACCTTGATTAAGGCTTATTACTTAATGTGCCTTTTCTTTTTTGCTAAAACTCTTAAAAAGAGTATTCAAACAGCCTCTCCATAGCAAACAAATTCTGCTCAGTGGGGACCTAAACACCTGAATTATTATTCTCAGAGTCGGAGCAGGCACAAACAAAGAGGCATTACCAAGAGATGATGCAAAAGTTTCAAACAGTAATAACTCTAACGAGGAACAGAGAAAGAGAAAAAGCTGGACTTACGTCAGCCACCTCCTCCTTCAATTCGTTCTGATTCTCTTCTTCAGCCATGACTGCACTAAGATCCAAACCAATACAAATCAGTTAACATATATCTAATTGGGAATAATGGCAGCTAAACTCAAAATCCTTATAACTAGCTTTTCTAGATGCTCAGAATCACATAAAACTAATCAAACTATCGCAATCCTCGAACGATGGTGAAAACAATTCTTCTAACAGTTTCTCAAGAGATTTACCTTTTTTCAAATTAATTCCCACAAACAGAGAAACATGAAATTATGTGAATATCCACACATAGGCACAAATTCAAAGCAAGTGAAGCATAAGAAACAAGCAGAAAATAAGTAGCTAGTAGCAACACGAATCAACAAATTAGCGAACACATATCTAATTGGGAGTAATAGCAGGCAGCTAAACCCTAAATCCTTATAACTAGCTTTTCTAAATACTCAAAAGTACATAAACACTAACTACAACAATCGTAATCCTCAAAAACAATTGTGAATACAATTTTTGTAACAATCGCTCCAAAAATTCAGCTTGTTTCGAATTAATTCACACAAAATAAGTAAACGGAACATGAATTTAATGTGCTTTACCGCATATGTAAGCATTAATTCAAAGCAAGTGAACTGGAAAAAACAATAAAAAAAATAGATCAGAAGCTAACCTTTCAATCGAGTGATTCGTTTATCTTCGCAGCCGATGAGAATGCAAGTTTTTTTTTCTCTCTCTCTCTCTCTCTCTCTTTTGGATTTGGAAAGTGGCGAGAGTTGCGTTTCTGTTACCCTTATTAGTTGGGCTACTTGCTTGGGCCGCAAGGCTGTTTTGAATGAGTTTTTTCACTTTTAGCCTGCGCGAGAAACTAATTACATTCGTAGCCGAAAAAGTATATGTAATTTGTATAATTTTGTATATAACATACCGAATGTATGTTATCAAACAAAAAAATACTGAATATATATATATATATATATATATATATATATATATATATTTTTTATTATTATTATTTTGAGAACGACTATACAATATCATTTTCCCGTATGAAAACTTGGTGGAACTTTCGGCCCCTGTGGCTGTTTCCAAAAAGAGGGATTGACATAAAAAGAATTCTTTTGGGGTGAAGCACACAAGAGTTGAGGTTTTGAATTTTTATCTCATAGGCATAATTTTTAAGTTTAATAATTATTGTCCTTCGATCAATTTATACGTACTTTTTAATTTTTAACTTTAAAACTCTGTTTATGGAACAAGCTGGGATTAAAAGTTAAAGATCATCCCAAAAGCAAGGGCGGCCTGACCCTAAAGCAAGTGAATCACTTGCTTTAGGCCCCAAAAATTTAAGGAGCCCAAAATTATTATTTTTTTATATATATAATAGTATATTATTTATATAATTATCTCTTATTATTGATAAATTTATTTCTTTATTGTCATATTAATTTTTAATAACTCGATTTCTTCCTCTAATTAATATAACTAAAATAGTTTTCTGTCAATCTTATTTTACTTTTTTACTTAAATATATTTCTCTATTCATTAGTTGGTCACATAACTATATCTAATAATCTAACTTATTATTTATTTTCCTTACATAAATTATATTCTCTCCGTCCCAATTTATATGAAAGTGTTTGACTGGACATGGAGTTTATAAAATAAAGGAAGGCTTTTGAAACATAATCTTAAATAAATCATAGAAATTTGTGGGCTAGAAATCATCTCATTAGTGGTAAAAAGAAAAATCTAAAGTTGAATTGTAACCAAATATAGAAAGGGACTTACTAAAAAAAATTGAGTCACTTAAGTTGGGACGGAGGAAGTATATTTTTTGGGTTCTCCCATTTCAGTTGTGATGCAATCAATGTTAAATTCATTTAATTTTCTGTACTTAATAAAACTAAGTTCTCATTTTTTTTAAATTCCGCATCCTCACTTGTCTAATTTTTTTAAAAACGATATTCATTAAATAATATATATATTAAAACCTCTTATTAAGGCTTTGCTTTAGTTCTCGGATGATGTTGGGCCGCCCCTGCCCAAAAGTATCATATTTTTGCAATTTCAATCTTTTTGGGCCTGTGTTTAAATTTTGTTCCTGAAATGGACATTATTACGAAATGGTCCTTGGAAAAGACATGTGCGTTTAATAAACCTATTACGGTCAAAAATACCCCTCAACCTAAAGAAACTAGCTCTAAATCATGGCTTTATTCCATAAAACACGATCAACTCTTTTTCCGGGAAAAAACAAAAAATTGCGAACTGGATTTACAAAATCTCTTCGGTTTGTCAATCAAATTCGATAAGAAATATTGTTTACGAGCTAACTTTTCTCTAATCTACTGCTACTATGTTTTCATATTTTTCCCTTTTTGAGGTTTTGGGAAAAAACATACTTATACTTGATATTTACGTCAAATTAATTAATCCAATACGTTTGTAATTACGTTTGTAATACATATAATCGATTACTTGATATGTATTCTCACTTTAAATTAGACCTCTTAAAGTTAATTAAATAGTTCGATTTCGATAAACATAGCGTAAATATCGAGTTCATGTAAGTATTTTCCATTGAAACATTGATTTTGCTTGTAATAAACGTCAGAGATATAGCATATGTTCTTGTCTCTATCAGTTGAAAATCAGTAGAGGATATGATGACTTCAAAGTCATAAAAATATGACTTCCTTAAACATAATAAGGAGGTCACGGGTTCAGGCAGTGAAAATAGTCTTTTACAGAAATGCAGGGTAAGGCTGTGTACAATAGATCCTTGTGGTCCGGCTGTTATCCGGATCTCGCACATAGCGAAAGATTCGTGTACCGAGCTACCCTTTTTTCCTTAAATATAACAAGCTTAGTGGAAAAGTTTGAATTGAGTTTTTCCTAGAAAAATGTTGAATTGTTTTACCTGGAGAAGAAAGAGAAGATTCAATAGGAAACTACAAGTCTTTATGGAGTCTAAATTGTTGAATTTTATCAATGGTATACACACCATGCTAGTAGAATAGTTTTGAACCACAAATAATTATAGAAACAAAGACAACCACCCAAAGCAATATAGTGTCAAATCATCCAAAAATGCCCCTAACGGCAAGGAATTGGTCATGTTGCAAAATTCTAGACAAAGATGAAACATGATTCACTCAATAGGAATCTTGATTTTTAACATAGGTAAACTAAATAAATGAAGATGAGTCTTGGTGTAACTAATAAAGTTGTTGTCATGTGACCAGGAGGTCACAAGTTCAAGCCATGGAAACAGTCTCTTGTAGACATGCAGGGTAAGACTGCGTACAACAGACCTTAGTGGTTCGGTCCTTTCTCGAATCTCGCGCATAGCGGGAGCTTAGTACACCGGGCTGCCCTTTTTTAAACTAAATAAATAACTCGAATCAGACATTGGTTATGGCCAATACAGGATCCTTGTGTTCTACTTCTGGCAACTATTTCAGCAGTAGAAGTGGGGTTGATTTAACCTTGATAACCACTCCATTATAATAGCCTCTCCAAGATGTCATTTTCGTACCTAAGATTTTGAAATAAAAAAAAATACTACAGTAAAGGTGAAGTGCATATAACAAAAAGAGGACACATCTAATGTGACAAGCAGAAGCTCCTTCCTGCTTATATGATCAATTGAATCAGTCTACTAGGAAATTTGTTAATGGCCCCTCTTAGACAAAAGTCAGTCTTTAATTTTTTTTTTAATATTGTCAGATCATCTAAAAGATAACTATAAGTAATTATTTAAATAAGCTGATTGAATTACCTAAAAAATAAAGCATAATCAAACATCTATGTAACAACTTCGCCTGTTTCGATATTTTTTTATTTTTATAGTGAAGTGTTATTATAGGGAATGTATATTATAACATAACATGAAAATTTAAGTCCAAAAAAACATATTGAAGTAATGTTATAAATGATGATTGCTATGGACGGACGGTAAATACTCTATTGCAACAATCAAATTATATGACGTGTGAAAAATACTTATATTGGCCATAATATAAGTGTAAATCCTTTTGTAATTGGTCCAAATGTAAAGACAAGTAGCAACAAGTGGAGTACTTATTAGTGGAAGGCGGCTATGTATAGTTGCTTTCGGATCTATTTGGTCACCAACTATTAGACCCCACTGAATCCTGTTGCTCGTTTTTATCTCCTTTTCCCACCTTTTTTCTTAGTACTATTTTAGTTTTTTATTTTTGGTATTCCTTAGCCGCCGAGAGTTTGTGGTTGTGTAATAAATTTGATTGCGCTTTATATTATATTACATGTTCTTTATTAAAGTACTTTACTATAACAACGAAAAGAATTATCAAAACATATTAGACTATTATAAAAGAAATTTGATTATAATATTTTATTCGTTTCTAGCTACGTGTCCCAGTAGGGTGCCACAACTTGAAAAAATAGAGCACCAAGGAAAATGTTTGTGCTGAATCTTATTGATGTGTAGTCCCTTCGTGGGACAACCGATGAAAAAAGTATTTCCATATTTAATTAAATATTATCACATAAAATGTAAAAGATGAGTAAAAAGACTAATTATACTAGCTTGTGTCACTGATTTGCTTAATCACATAGCAAACAATAATTAGAATAAAAATCCATGCCAATTCTAAAGGAGTGCAACTTATAGTCAACTTATGTTTTTCCCTCACCCTCAAGTTGCAAAACTTTAAAATACAAATCCAATCGTAATAGAAAATACAATTGTCTCTTGTTTTATGTTTTATTGGAATAAAAAAACAATATTTCTCCAAACAAAATCTAGTTTAACTCTATTTCTCCAAACAAAATTTTCATACTACATAATTGACCCTCACAAATCACATGTTAACATTTTAAAAAGGTACAAAAATTTCTCACAAAATCGCCGTATAAATCGGCTACTAATCACCTTATATTCCCGTCAAAAATGCCACGTCACCATCACCAATGACTCAATTTACAAAAATGCCACAATTTTTATCTAAAACAACCAAATAGCCCACACTATCGAGCTTCAAGAGCAAAATCGTCAAAGTCAAACTCGCCGAATTCATCGCCGTAGTATTTCTCCGACATCCCAAATTCCGGCAGCCGGAAAAGGGAGTCCACGTCAAACCCAAAAGCGTCGACTTCACAGAATCCCAAATCGTCAAACGGCGTAAAATCATCGTTACGGAGAACTGACGTAGGCGACAAAGCGACGTCGTTTTCGCTTTTCTCTCCACCTTCGGTAACAGACTCCGTTTCCGTTATATCCGCCGTTAATACTTTCGGAAAGTTAGTAACGGCGTCAGGACCTTTGAGCTTAACAGCAGCTTCGTCGTAAACGATAGCTGCTTCCTCCGGGGTGTCATAGGTTCCCAACCAAACCCGTTTTCCCCGGGTCGGGTCCCGAATCTCTGCTGCCCAACGACCCCATTGCCTTTGACGTACACCCCTAAACTTTTTCCGGCGAGTGACGTCAGTATCCGGCGAAACCAATCTTCGTTTCTTTTCACATACTATCAAATTGGGTGATGGCATGAGGTTGATCTCCGTCACGTGTCTCCTCACTCTCCGTACAGTATCTTGTCCTTCGTCGCCCGAGGAATCAGTTGCGTCAGCATCTGTAAGTATGATTCGAACAACTCTCTGTGAAAACTTAGAGTGGAAGTTGGAGTTATCGTTTTGCTCAGGAACGTGTTTGTTTTTAGTGACTATGTGTTGGGAAAGTTTAACTGTTTTTGGTACATCCATAGGAGAAATGACTGGATTTCTTATCATAGGATGGGATAAGTTGAAGTTTTGTAGAAAACAGGATTAGAACATTAATCTTGTAGAAGATTAAAGAGAGATCAAGAACTGGTTGGAAGATGAAATTAGTAGCAGCAAAAAGAGTAATTTTTGTGACAAAGAGGGAATGAATTTATAGGGTTTTTTTTAGACTTTTAGGGAGTGAATAGTAACCACTATTTAAATGGAGTAGTAAAGTGGAAAAGTTGCAGCGCTATAAATAGAATGATTTGACGAACAAGTTGGATTGTAGCGTGGAAAAAAGAGAGGTTTCTTTGTTGTTTTGGCGGGAAATAAGCGGATGCACCATACAACTATCGGGGTTCAACTGAATCAGTATTTTTAATGCAGAACATAAATTAATTATGTATAAAAAATTACTAAAATTATAATAAATAGTAGATATGAACCCATAAGTTTAAATATTAAACTCATAAAATTAAAATTCTAGATCCGCCTTTGAAATAAGCAGCAATACCTCTCAGTTTTCTGTAGTCCAAAGATGAAAGATTTCCTTTTAAGATCACGAGTCTGCAACATGGACCAAAACAAGTAAGAGGGTGAGAGAAAGGAGGTCTAAACAGAGAAGATAGGAGCCTGCTCTCCACTCAAATATAGTGTATGGAGTATTTATTGGGTAGTATACAGCTCTGAAATGCCACAAATCTCATGCAGATTCACAGACGTACCAGTTTGGGGGCCCGAATCGGATCCGATCCCACACTGAGATATTACAAAGAGAGCACAACAAAATTTGCATTTGTGTTCTAATACAATAAAATGTGGATTTGGTTACCAGAATTAGGATATGAATCCCGATAGTTGATTCGAGATTGCATTTCTCTACAGTTTGACTATTGATATTAGCTAATAAAATCTTAGTATTATTTACCCATATAAAAGTTGAGATTATAATTCTAACTTTGTTTTGAACCAAACAATGGAATACAATTCAATTGGATATAGTGCATATCTATTTTTTTTTCCCCTTCAAATTACCATATCAAATTTATTATAAGAAGTTATTTTTATAGACCAACTTAAACTAACAATGTAAAAATTTTATACACTATAAGTCTAATATTCTCAAGAAAATTTCGTACTACAGTAGAGAAGTTCGGTACAAATGGAGTAAATGCAGTGTGGGGACTAAATAGGTGAAGGATCTTCTTTACAGCTGGTGATTTTGGACATGTCAAACGCCCCCGCCCCACACCCAGCAACCCCGACTTTCTTCTCTGTCCTTGTACGCCTATTATACTAAGCAGCAAGTCTATGGTGAATTAAAATAAAAAAGATAAAAAGAAGAAAGTCTATGGCCTTGGATTTCACTTTTTACCAATTACCCAACTTTGCACCGTTTTAATTAATTCGAAAAGGAACTTGCCAGGAAGCCTCCAGTCTCCGAGTTCGACGTACTCTGAGGTTTTAAGAAGCTATAATGATTAATGAGTTAGGGTCCTACCTTTTGTATAACTATAATGAAATCTGATCTCAGTCCCCATGAAAAAGACAGTCCGGTGCACTAAGCTCCCGCTATATGCGGGGTACGAGAAAAAGCCGGAACACAAAAGCCTATTGTACGCAACCTTACACTGCATTTCTGTAAGAGATTGTTTCCACAGTTCGAACCCGTGACTTCTTGATCACATGACAGCAATTTTATCAGTCACGCGCAGGCTCTCATGGGAAGCATGAGAGAAATAGGAGGGAACTACTGTGAAGTTTCCACACATTGTTTGCTTACTACAAATACAAGGCACGTGAAAAAATTTGTCAGCATATTATCAAATGTTTTGCTTCTCTTATTGAGAGATCCCAAAATGAACAAGAGATACTACAAGCAAATGCCATGGGAGCAGAAAAGGCAAGTAGGCAACCCAAGACAGTAAAACGTCTGACAAGAACAAGATAAGTGAAGAAAGACCTGATTAGCATGGCACGTGAATCTACAGGCGGAAGACTTGTTTGCTTGTAAACCAAGCGACAATCATTTGCACATTTAGTTTTCTTTCTTAACCCGCTCTAGCACTAATCAGCATACCCCCTTCCAATTTCAACTCAACTACAGCATATGGAGCTTCCTAATTGCTCCAATATTCATTTGGCCCTCCTCGATAGTGACTCAATTCTCACACATATTTTTGGCAAGCAGACAAATATGACCACACAAGTTGAACTACAAAAGTTTAACTTAGTATGGCTATACCCTCATCTTTCCACAAAGAACAATATACTCTTCCAATTCATTTCGCCGAGGTAGGAAAAATCTGAAAAATGAAAAAAACTAAAAGCTATTCTGCATATTTTTGGCTTATCGACACACTGCTTATCATGTAACAACCCTTCACGAAATGGAGGGATAGGAAAGGAAAGGTAGCACAATTTCATCAGTATCGATTCCCAAGAGTTAAGACAATGAGACCCCAGAGTGCATTTGGCTTCAACACATTAGACAGTCACCAACAAGTGAGAATCATCTGTTCAACCATACACATTAATTAGCTTACTGAAACATCAGCACTTAGGCCCCTTCTTGCAGCCGTCATAAATCGACATGAACAAGAAAAAAGCCTTGAAGAGTCTGATATCTCGGCACAATACACATGCAAGAAAAAGTCAAATTTTAAGACCAAATACAAAGAACTTATCCCAGAGAAGAGATTGATAACACTGACCTCCCACTTTAGTAGGGAAACGTTTCCCTACACTGATTTCCGAAAAATCTGCTTTGCACGACTTACAACATCACAGAACACTGAAATGTGATCTCATACAGAGGAGACTTAGGGTTTGATCACTGAAATTTTCCCCCTCAAAAGCACCATACAAGGTCGGTCAAATTGACAAAACTTAGGAAAGGAGCAAAAGTAAAATTACATTTTAGGTTCTCCCCTCATTAAATTCATCAAATAGACATATTCACATATTGAAAGATCTCGGTCTTCTTGGCAACCTGACATGAATGGAGAATAGAAGTAAACAGAATTCCTTACCAACATTTTACTTTCATCCAAGCACAAAGACATTGCACTTACGAAAGAAAGCAAAATGAAGTCATTGCAATTAAAAGTATCTCAGACACGTCCGAGAACACTTTCCCCATCATCCCATAGAATATTTCTGTGTCCAGCTACGAGCAGTGGCCTCGTACTTGGCCCTGTCAGTCTTGTACATATGAGCAATTTCTGGTACAAGTGGATCGTCTGGATTTGGATCTGTCAACAGAGAACAGATGGACAACAGGACCTGAAAACACAAATAGGCCAGTAAGGCCCTTCAAATCGCAAAGACAACTGAAAAACAAGAAAGAAAACCAGCCAAGCTCTTTGTCGCCATTTTTCCAGATAGTTTGCTGGTGACTTGGTATGTAAACGGGTTTTCATCACATTTTGGATAGTTTGGTAGGAATGTGAAAATACAAGACACTGAACGAAGGCAAAGATAACAAAACATATAAGATCACTCCATTAGTCATGGGTATTGGTCAAAGGATAGTACACCAGTAACCGCTTCAAGAAGGATTATTTAGCCTACTCTAAGCCATGAATCCAATGGCTCGAATTAGTTAATCTTTCTTTATAAAAAGAGAAGAGATCAAGGCGCAACAGGTCTAAACAATCAAGACACAGAAAACATGGACCATTCGCCACAAAACAGTATCATGAACCACCAACATCATTTTGTTAAATTTAGTCTACGGGCTAGACTAATTTTCATATAGCAATCCAAGACCAGAAAAACAACATTTAATTGGACATAGCCAAAGATCAAGATCCAAACCTTAGATATGGTCAAAGCTGGACTCCACTGCTCTTTAAGAATATCCAAACATATACTCCCATTGCTATTGATGTTGGGGTGGAAAACCTTAGTTCTAAATGCAACCTGAAACAATAAGAAGATCAACCTTGCGTCATCACCGTAGAACTCAACACATAACTATTAATCAAATTCTCAGAATAAGCAGGGAAGAAATCATATTGTGCACAATTCCAGTGTACTGCAACAATTGAAATCCTTAACATCCAAGAAAATACAGAACCATCGTAAAGGTAAACTTTACTCTAGCAGCAAACAACTGTCAGCCCTCCAA
This sequence comes from Nicotiana tabacum, assembly GCF_000715075.1. NCBI lineage: Eukaryota > Viridiplantae > Streptophyta > Magnoliopsida > Solanales > Solanaceae > Nicotiana > Nicotiana tabacum. The sequence goes on along the minus strand of NC_134101.1, from coordinate 9,606,103 downwards.
TAAACCTTGCGTCATCACCGTAGAACTCAACACATAACTATTAATCAAATTCTCAGAATAAGCAGGGAAGAAATCATATTGTGCACAATTCCAGTGTACTGCAACAATTGAAATCCTTAACATCCAAGAAAATACAGAACCATCGTAAAGGTAAACTTTACTCTAGCAGCAAACAAATGTCAGCCCTCCAATAAACCAGCGTATTTATAGGTGCGGTACAAATAAACTGGACAAAAACTGTTAATGCCCATGATTACTGAGCTATAATCTTGAACATCGCCCTGAAGAACCAGCTCACCCTAGCACCCGAACATAAGAGAGGTGAGAGTTCCTTCTGTCATGTATCCTCGAGTAATGCAGGAAGATAAACTTCTCAACAAAAAGCTTCAAATGTCATCTCAAGTAGTGGAGGGATGATCACAAGGATATGAAGAGGCGAGTAACAACCATCTACGACTTGCTGAATTTTTCCATAGGGAAATGGAGTTGTCTATGAACTCTGAGTATAGTCCGCCATGTAGGCGGTAGGCCTGTGGACTTATCTCTATGGTCTGTAAACATGCTAATGTACCAAAGAAGGTGAAGTAGGCAATGATTTTGAAGGCTTTATGTGACCATAAAAAATGGGAAAATATAGAGCATGGACTGAGGCAAGGTACGAGCGGTAAAATGACCTTTGTATTTTCATTTTTTACGGGCCTTATTAATAAATTATTTATTTGAATAGTTTAGGAAATAATCAAGAATGATATCAGTCAATGCTATCATTACACACTAACACGGCCAATTTTGAGGTTGTGCATCCATGAAAATTTTGGCTTATTTTTAGAAGAAGAAAATTTACTATCTTAAGTACCTACAACATAAAGCATTTATATTTGAAGAAATTCATGCGAAATGATGCTCACTAGTTTAAACCAACAGTGGATGTAAAGGAACACACAGAGATATAGACACTCTGGAGCATAGGCTTACCTTTGGAGGCTTGAAAGGATAATCAGGAGGGAAATGAATTGAAACCAAAAATACACCTCCTGCATAAGGGCTATCCGTGGGCCCCATGATCGTAGCTTGCCAATGGAACATATCCTCAGCCACTGGACCTGTATTAGACGAAGTATGCTACTTAATGTCAACATAACAGCCCTGCAATTAAGCACCCACACTAACAAACATATAGTTGCACTCAGCAACTTAAGGCCTATACTAAATCATAAGGAAACCACAATTTCTTGCGTGACAAATGACAGCACATAGGAAAAGAGAAGAACGACACAGGAATTCTGATTGATAATTATAAATTTATTTACTCCAGAAGCATTTTACGCATCTAAAAGTAATCACACGGAATCGTCAGTGCTATGTCTTGACCTTTAATTCTCAGAAGTGAGAAAGGGAATCCAATATAAAGATGCAATACACACAGGCCCGTAACATGCCACTTGCTGGATTAGTTGGGGTGTGCATAAGTTGGCTCGACACCACCATCATTTAGAAAAATGTGACATAAATAAAAATAAAGATGTAATACAACCAGTGTTATCAAAGGCGTGCTTAAGCCCTGAAGCGAGGCTCAAAACATATTGAGCGCTTCGCCTCGCTTAGTGTGCGCTTCACCGTTGTCATCAAAGCTCTAAGGCATAATTTTCCTTGCCAATGAGCGTAATCCTGAAGAGGCCACATTAAACAATTGATATTTCACTTTATTGTAATTTTTCTTCAATTTCTTAGTCCATATATTTAGTATTCATACTTATAGATATTAGTTTTGGACTACACATAAATATTTATAGTTTTTCTCCATTTGCGCCTTTCTTCGTTAAAGCCCATGCTTTATTTGCGCTTTGCGCTTAAAGCCCCAACATACCCAAGAGCTTTTTTGCACTTTTCGCCTTTGATAACACTGAATACAACCAAATATGCATCAATCAATTAATAACGCCACTAGTATTCTTTTTTAAAAGAAAGTGGTACCGAAGCCAGCTCACGCGCACCTACCAGCACATGTAGGAGATGGCTCTCTCACCAAGGCTTAGGTATATGATCTTTTTCAATAAGGAAGAGAGATCACCTTTCAGGCATAGTTTAATGGCTAAGCCCACAATAAACGTACGATGAACCTAAACGAGGAATCCAAGACCAGAAAAAATTCACCTAATTCGCCTCTACTATGCTTTGAACCTTGGTTCCCGAGATCGTTACTCCAACTCCTCGACCACTTTGGAATTTGGGGCCTAATGCCACCATTGTTATAGAAAACAAACATTTAAATCAAATAGAGAAACAGCAAATAGCTACAGCAAATTACTAACAGTTGTTCTTCTGCTACAAGTTCTATACTTTGCAGCATTAGCCTCACAAAAGCAGCAGAAATTCAATCACAGGGACTTACAGTATCAAGTCCTTTAGCTAAAAAAAACTAGCACATAAGCTAAGAAAACGCATAAACCGAATGAACAATGGAAGAAAAAGCTGAGCTAACATACCAGCGCTGCATGATGTCGGAGGATCCTTCTGCAAATCCTTGAGCTCCTTCAATATACGCTTCGACGCCATAGATTAGCTCGTATACCTTCAAATCCAAGCCCTAACCAAATATTAATACAAATTCTTTCATCATAAACCATAGATCTCCAAATTCAATTAAAGTAGAAATCATATTGAACCCCAGCTAAAAGTAAATCTAATGGATTATTCATGAGATAACCCACTAGATCTATGTTAGACAAATGAAATTACTGAAGCATGAAGATTTAGGGTTAGAAAAAGTACCTACACGATGTGAGGCGATTGATTGAATTAGGTGTAAACGGAGATTTGCAGAGCTTGGATTAGGTATTTGAGCCAATAGTTTGGACGAAGGGGAAAACAATAAATATATTACTATTCCTACGTAATAACGGAGTATAAAAATTCATATTTAAGAGTGGGGTCCACGTGCAGGTTCTAGAATCCTCTTCTGGAGTCATAATGTCAACATACCACAACCGACGGCTGCTCATCTTTATGTTTTGCTCAGTTTCCAACTTTGTAAATATTTTGGTATGACTTTTAAGATATTTTCTATACTAATATTAAATATTAAGATACGCGCGACTATTCTGTCTTAATAAATATTTTTTTAAAAAAAATTATATTAATACTATATTAACAAATTACGTTTGAGTTATAAAATAAAAGTTAAAGAAAAAATTATGAGTTCTTAAAAATAATAATTTTATTGATCATATATAGCTAATTCAATAAACAAAAAAAAAGTGATAATAGAATATAATAGTTATAAAAAACTACAAGAACATTATTTAACTTGACTTGTGATTACGAACTTGAAAACCACAAGAAGTTTTATCACTACAAAAATCTTGAACTTTTATTACTACCAAAACAATCTAAGAGTTAGAAAGTTTACTCAAAATAGTTACTTTCCTTTTTAATTACAGAAAATATGACCTATTTAATACTCCCTCTGGTCACTTTTACTTGGCATGTATACTAAAAATAGATGTTCACTTTTACTTGGCACTTTACGCATATCAAGAGAAGACAATAAATTTTTTCTTGTTTTACCCACAATATTTATTACCATTTCAAATCATTTTCTCAAATCCAATAAAATATGCATCAATTATTATGGGTAACATGGTAAATTATACACTTTATTTATTATTTTTTAAGGGACGTGAAAAGTCAAAACGTACCAAGTAAAAGTGACCGGAGGGAATAAGATATTAACTAATGATATTATTAATGGGTCTCTTATTGTCTTATTCGTTTTCCTTTTTAACCTACGAAAATTTTGGCTTTACACTATTTGTATGATTATTAATGATATACTAATTAAAGAAGGTGTTTCCTACTTCGTAATTTGTTTTATCGTATGGCTCTATTTGTTTCGAAAAAATAACTTATTTGTAATTACTTTTTTATCTATTATAGAGTACATTAACAAAAGGGTAAAAAAAGACGAACGATATTTCGTTAAGAATATTCGTGCTTTTAATATAGATGTGTATAAAATTAAAAAAACATATAAAATTTTGAAAATAATTTTTTAAAAAATATAAGCTCTTGAAAATGAATATTGATCCTATTTAGTCAAAAGTAGCGAATGACATGGCTAAGCATGAAAACAACCAAGATAATTGATTACGCCCAACTATGCCTTATAAAAAGGACTAAGCAGTCGTTGCAAATATAATCTGATTTACAAGTCCGGAGTCGAATCCGACAAAGAATTAAGGTTTAGCTACAACTGTTCAATATTGCTAAGAAACACAAGTCCAAACAATTTTCTAATTATAGAGATTATAATATTTATTTCTAACTAATTAACTAACAACTATTATAAAGTAATAAAATTATCACTAACAAGGATGAAATTTGAGACAAGACTAAGGAGGTCTAGAGTTATGATTTTTCCAATTGTCGGAATCCTTCCCGCTATACCTTCTATAATTTTGCCTAAGTATTTTCTACCGATCGTGAGTACTTCGGGTGTCATAATTCTCTTCCAAGCAACTACCACAATTTACTAGACATATTCTTCCGAACTATGCTAGTTGGCACTAGTTTACTGCTCACTAAGATCGCACCAAGGTTTCGTTAATCCTAATCCCGCATTTAAACCCTTCGTATTGATTTCTCACATACGTTAGGAGTGATGTTGTTCAACAACTACCTAAATATATATCAGTTTTCAAGCAATACATACTAAATAGGCACAGTCAATTGATGGCCATTCAATCAACAACAATAAACACGTAGTTGAACAAGTAGAGAAATCCAAGGACTCAATTATATAAAAACATAACAAGAATTTATCCTACAAAAGGTTTTATCAAAACTCTAGATAACAAATTAGCTATTCATAATAGTATGCAAAACTACAATACTAGAATTCATAACCAATAATAAAAATAGGAAGAAGGAAGTGAAAAACTCGTAGAAGAATTCCCCGCCTTGCTCCTAGTATGTTCTTGCCTCCTTAGGTCCAATCCCCCGGTCTCATCCCTCTCAAAATTGATATTTAATGACTATTTATATGTGTAGGAAAAATACCCAAATAAAATAAATAAATTCAAAACTAAATAGGAGATAAAATAAACTTTAAAAATACAGAACATGCTCGCCGGCGCGAGCTCTAACGCGTGGTTCTTCTCGCTATACCCCTGGCGGCGCAAGCTCTTCAGCTCGCTTTCCACTGTGCGCCGCAGAATCCTCCGCGAGCAAAATCCTTCGCCATGCCTGATGCTGCTTCGTTTAAAATTCTGTTTTGTTTCAATTTGTTCAACTCACTTTTCAATTTCTTGTCTCTTTCTCGTTTCTTGCCTTTCTTCTTTCAATTTTCTTTTGATTTCTTTTGTCCCCCAAATAAATAATCACAACTTCATTCTTGTAGTGTATAAATTACACATAAAATCTCTACTTTGCTCTCAATTTTGTTTTCAACGTATCTACATATAAAATAAACTCAATTAAGCACAAATATAATATAGTTTAGCATTAAATTCCCAAAATGTAAGGTAAGTAATGAACTAAAAATATATAATTATAGCCAAACATTAATAATCTTGAAAGATCAGTGTTCTATTATGTATCCCTTTTTTTGTTTTAATTTCTTATCAAAATGATCGTCTAAGTACTTATTATAGACATGTCAACTACAAAAAATAAAAATAAAAATAGTGATGGACCAATTATATAGCTATATAATAAAAATTCATATTCAGTGATAGAATTAGTGACATGTTATAAGAATATCTTATTAGCTATACAAGATGAATTTTGTAACTAATTCCTATTTTGTAAAATCGAGTTATATAATAAAATTTCTTAGTAATAATATTAGTTTCTTTTTTACCAAAAAATTAATAATTTAGGTACTTCTGTAGATTAATTATGGTAATTAATTTTTTTATAACAAATTAATAATTCATGTAATTATCCAACAATAATTACTACATTTTAAAACCTAATGTCGTATTAAATTTTAAGAATAGAAACAAACAGATTTAACAACAAAGCTTCTACCTGTTTTCTCCAACAATAATTACTATTTTAAAACCTAATGCCGTATTAAATTTTAAGAATAGAAACAAATAGATTTAACAACCAAGCTTCTAAAAAAATACATCGTGGAGTCTCCTTATTGGAAAAGAAACTTTTCTCCTACTTTTTTGTATTCTTTTAGTGTCTTAATATTTTATATCCTTATTAGGAGAAGATATCAAGCACTAACTTTTTTGATTTAGAACTCCTAAATATTAGGATTTTGATTTTACAGTTTTATCCAATGTAAAGTGTATTTTTAAAAGGTAAACGACATTTCACTAAGGGCATTCGTGCTTTTAATGTAGATAGATTACTTTAGTTGTCTCTAAGAAAAAGTTAGTATTGTTTTATGTGTGAAAGTTGAACAGTGAATAATATTATAGAAAAGAGATTTATTTGAGAGAAAAAAAAAAGAAACAAATAGAAACTATCCGCCCTAATTTGAAGTTACACAAGAATGATGTAGTGAGACGATAACATAAACAATATTTGAAATATTTGAAAAATATTTTGTTCCACAAACTGTTTTATATCAACTTCAACCAAATAGTATTCAAACGCCTAGGCATTGTTTGGTCATATTCCACAAATTTCGTTCTTTTCAAGTGAACCCTTGTTAAAAATGACCATCAATTAGTTGTTGATATGTGCATACTGAATACAACAACAACCCTGTAAAATCCCACAAGTGTAGTCTAGGGAGGATAGTGTGTATTCAGAGTTTGTTTCCCATAGACCCCCGGCTCAAGAAGACGAGCCAGAAAGATATTACCAGCATCGTAAGAGCTAGAAAATAGATGGAAAAACAATAACAATAACCAGCAATAATGGCATAGAACTATGAAAACGGAAAAATAGTATGAACACAATATGTGTATACTAACCCCCCCCCCCCCCCCGGGGGGGGGGAGAGAACAGGAAGATTACTTAGTCTACTATATTGCCTAAGGAAAACAACTCAACAAAAATTCACACTTTAATTAGTAAGAAGGATGTATTTTTTGTACGGAGTATAGAGTTGAACAAATTTCTCAGCACTTGCAAATTGTTAGTCACAAATCCAAGGAATGTAAGGGATCTGCACATTTGAGTCCTAAGATCTATTTTCTTTCTGAAGATTGCCTGTTTTCAGAGTCAGATTGTCTGACCTCTTTAATCATTTTAACAACTTCCTCCATGTTGGGTCGCATGTCCGCGACCTTTGCAACACATGCCATAGCAATTTGCAGCATCTGTACCATCTCTTCTTCGATGTTTTGAAATCTCATCAAATCGACGTCAAAAACCTCTGATGTCCATTCCTCCTTAAGAACTGACTGGACCCACCTAGGAAGGTCAACCATGTCATCGCGCCCCGGTGATTGCATTGGCTGCTTTCCAGTAAGCATCTCAAGTAGTAAGACGCCGAAGCTGTAGACATCTGATTTATGACTATGCTTTCGGGTTTCTATCACCTCAGGAGCTCGGTATCCTGGATAACGAGTTGGAGCTACAGGGAAGTTCATTATAGGGGCTAAACCAAAATCTGAGATACAAGCTTCTAGGTCTTGCTTGAGTAGGACGTTCGAGGACTTGATATTTCCATGAGCAAATTTTGGACCACCCACTGAATGGATGTGGGCAATCCCCCTTGCCGCTCCAAGAGATATTTTAACTCTCGACTCCCAGTCCAGTGGAGTTCTTCCAGAAGTCCTGCTGCCTATAATGACAGTAGAGTTCGACATGGATTAGATATTAGAAATATCAGCAGTGTGTGTTTCATTAGCAGTATGTCACTGATAAGTTTATGAAGGTTGGCGAATGGGGAATGAGTTCACTTCTCGTATATTAGGTATATTACGCATGAAGATTTTCAGCGCTAGCAGCTTTCCAGTTAGAAAAGCAGCAAGATAGTGCGAGTGATAAACTACACCTTCAGTGGAGCAGTGATAGGTAAAAGAAAGCTGGCAAATGTCAATATGTTGCTATAGAAATGATAAATACAAGATTACATTCCGTACTCATATAATAGATGTAGAAAGATCAAACAGTCGTATACATACAAAATGTGTTTCTTCTTCTCTAAGATCACAATTAGCTACAAGAAAGAATGCTCCTTTTCACACCAATTAGCAACTTTAAAGTTCAAACACAAATTGTTTAGATTCGTTATGAATAATTTTTAGGGCATTATTTGAGTGAAGTTTTGTGCTGTATAAGGAGTAGTTACTTCTACTCATTCAATGAAAAAGGGCGTATGAAGTTGCTCCTCACCAAACAGCAGAAATAGAGAAAGTAAATGACGATGAGAGTAGAAGATGCCTTACCGTGCAAGAGCATTGACAAGCTGCCCCTTGAGAAATAACCATACACCATTAGCTTCTCATCCTTGGAATAATAATAGGCACGTAAAGGAACAACATTTGGATGCTGTCTAACTCTACCAATAATTTCCATCTGCTGTTCAAAGTCCTTCTTCCCTACAATGACTTCTTTTAATCTTTTAACCACCACTGTCGTTGACTCCTCCAAAATAGCTTTATAAGCAGTTCCAAAGCTCCCTTTTCCTAGCACTTCAGCCGAGGCCCTCAACAGATCCTCGAGATCGAAATTGTAAGAGCAGCTTTCAAAGAAAACCAGCTTATTTTTCTCATGTTCTTGCACCCCACTACCAAACTCTTCCCTCGGCTTTTCACTCCTTCCTCCACTTGAAGATTTCCCTTTCATCACACCTCTGTCATCACCCCTTTTCCTTTTCAAGCAGCACAAAACCACGATCAGAACTAGCAGAAAGACCAGCACAGCCCCTCCAGCGGCAATAGCAATAATAGCCCATAATTTAAGCTTCTTCTTTGAGCTTTTTTCTCCTGGAATGTTTGGTGAAGGTGCAGGTGGGGAAGGGGATTGTGGTAGAACAGGGGAACACGGATTTAAGGGTAGTCCACACAAAAGTGAGTTCCCCCCAAATGAAGAACTTGGGAACTTTTGGAGGGATAATGGAATGGAACCATTAAAATTGTTGTGGCTTAAATCTAAATGTCTTAGCCTTGGAAGGGTGATATTGGGTATGGGTCCAGAAAGCAAGTTATTCTGGAGGCTTAAACCAGTTAGCTGAGTCAATTTTTGAATTGTTACAGGAATCTTACCAACGAAGGAATTATGAGATAGGTCCAAAACATTCAGTTTATTTGAAAAAGAAGCAGGAATAGTTCCAGATAAGTTATTGTGCTGTAAGAATAGGTATTGGAGAGAAGGAAGTGAAGCGATATCAGAAGGAAGGTTTCCGCTGAGACGATTGGATCGAAGGCTGAGAATCCTTATGGCATCGATCTTCCCAAGAGTATTTTCTGGAAGTGGACCAATGAGTCCAACTCCAGGAAGTCGTACAGCCACCACATGGGCCCCATCTGTACTACAAGTAATGCCTACCCAAGATGAGCAGATTGGGGTGGCAGGGTTCCAGTTGATCTTCCAGCCATGCGGGACTGCCGCAGCAAAGTCAAGAAGGGCTTGTTTCTCCGAGTTTATATCACCAAGACTCAGAGGAAGAAGAGTTGCTACAATAAAAAGAGAATGTAGCAGTTGATGGGCGTAGCAGATTCTCATGAGGAAACCTTCAAATGACTGAAAGCCACAAAACGTCAGTGCTGTGGTTTTCCTGGGATAATACAGTAGACAAACAACTTGAGAGCCACAGCCCACACAAATATCAAAGGAAAAAGAGGGAGGATAAAAAACACATATTCACCTAGCAAACATCTAACACTTTCACAGTTATTAGAGTATCCTCAATAAAGATGTTTGGAGATGCACTTCCGAATCGAGTTTTCATGAACCAAAACTGGATGAGTTTTTATGGATGCCAAATAACAATAAATCTATGTTCAACTAATGTTTCTTTTTGCACATACGTTCCAAAAGCACTTAGTAATGACCTTGACTTGGATAATTCCTTATGAATGCCAAATAGTAATTGATCCATGTTCAACAAATTTTTCATCAGATGCAGAAGCGGACCAGTAAAACTAATCATGTTCTCACAGAAAAAAGAAAAAAAAAATAAAGAAAGAAAACAGCAGGTCAGATTACAACATACTAAGCTGAAAGCTCTGCGACTTTGTCACAAATCTTATCCACCATACTAACAACATACAGTAACTTCAAAAGCTATTTAATCTCACACATGGATGAATGATTACACCAAAAGAGAAAAAGATGTTGTGACACATTGAACCAGGTACAATCGTTAAACAGCTCAATACAGCAGTATTAATTTGATTAGAAAGGTATATACTCCCTAGTAGAAGAAGACAGCATTCTCAGAAAAATCTTTGGTTCACAATGATTCAATTTTCAACTTCATGAACAAAGAGAATCTTGAAGTAGAAGAGCAAGAGCTAAGATATAAAAATAGCTAGCACTTAAGTATTCTAATTTTTGAAAATATCTAATAATCAAAGGGAAGGAGAGCCACCACCCCTTAAGTCAAGCTGGGACTAGACTAACCCCTTTAATCACAAGTTTTTCACCCTCGTAATATTCCTAACCAAGATTGGAGCTTGTAACAGTTGATAAGAATAGCTACATCATAAATAGAAAATACCTACCAAAACAGGCACCCAAAGTGTGTGGTAGTGGTCAATAAAGTGGGAGGAGAACTATAAGGTCTGAGGTTCAAATCCCAATTGAGGCAAGAAAACATTAGGTGATTTCTTCGCATATGTGTAGGCATTGGTGGGTAGAGTCACACGGTAACTGTGCTTGTGAGTGTTGAATTTTGACAAGATTAATGTGAACTAGTGTGAACATTTGAAGCCTCCTTTTAAGAAGAAATTGGTATATACATTTTTCATGCATTTACATTGCATGTTCACACTTAATATGATGTCATGCATGACATTATTAAGGCCATTTCTCTTCTATAAATAGCAAGTGTTTTGTTCATTTGTAAACATCTCTCACTTGCCTTCTTATCTCCTAAGTCATTTGAATCTTCTTTCTCTCTTGTAGTATTTCACTTGTATTTTTGGAGTGAAATAAATTTGAGTTGATTGTGTCCGAGGACTAGGCAAAAATCAATTTTTGCCGAACCTCGTTAATTTCTGGTGTTCATTTTATTATTGTCTCATTTACTATTTATTAGCTACCTTTAGATATAGTAGTTGTGATTTAATCACTCTCTATATATTCGGCTTCCGCAACAATTGGTATCAGAGCCAAGGTTCTATCTTAGTATGCTCTGTGGTTGCAGCATAGTCTGAACTTCCACATCAGAAAAGAATTACTTTGGTGTTCTGTACTGTCAGCAAATAAATAGTATCTGTAGCAAAATGGGAAATAATAAAAATGAAGAGTCCACATCGGGTGTCAGTAATACGTCGTTGGCATCTTCGCTTATGACAAGAATTATGTCAAATGCGAAATTTGCAGTTGAAATTCTTGACGGGTCAGGACATTTCGGGATGTGGCAAGCGGAGGTTCTTGATGTACTTTTTCAACAAGGGCTAGATATTGCCATAGAAGAAAATAAACCAGACAATATCGGAGAAGGAGATTGGAAGATTATCAATCGCGTTGCTTGTGGTACCATTCGATCTTACCTCGCAAGAGAACAAAAGTATCCATACACAAAAGAAACTTCTGCAAGTAAATTGTGGAATGCGTTAGAGGATAAATTCTTGAAGAAAAACAGTCAAAATAAACTTTCCATGAAAAAAAGACTGTTACGCTTCACATATGTTCATTGTACTACAATGAATGATCATATCACCAGCTTTAATAAGTTGGCGACAGATTTGCAGAATATGGACGTGACTTTTAGTGATGGAGATATGGCCTTAATGTTATTAAGTTCACTTCCCGATTAGTACGAGCACCTCGAAACTACTCTAATTCATGGGAATGATGAAGTGTCTCTCAAAGAAGTTTGTTCTGCCTTGTACAACTATGAACAAAGAAAGAGAGAAAAACAAAAGAGTGGAGAAGGAGAAGCACTGGTCGTGAGAGGTCGTTCTCAAAATCATATGAGAACGAAGAAAGGAAGATCCAAGTCAAGATCCAGACCTAACAAAGATGAATGTGCCTTTTGCCGAGAAAAGGGTCATTGGAAGAAAGACTGTCCAAAGTTGAAAAACAAGGCCAAACCTAATAATGGAAAGGCTGTCATGGATTCAAATGTAATTGATTGTGACGACTCTGATTTCTCGCTAGTTACAATTGAGCCATTCAAACCATCTGACATATGGCTGATGGATTCAACTTGTAGCTACCATATGTGTCCCAACAAGGACTGGTTCGTTGATTTTCAAGAAGGAGAATGTAGAGTTATTCACACCGCAAATAACAATCCTCTTACCGCATATGGTATTGGTTCAATCCGACTAAGGAACCATGATGGATTGATCAGAACATTAACAGATGTTCGATACGTACCGAAATTGAAGAAAAATCTCATTTCTGTAGGAGCCCTAGAGTCAAAGGGGCTCAAAGTCATTGCAAAAAATGGAGTAATGAGAATATGCTCTGGTGCACTAGTGGTAATGAAGGGAATCCGGCGAAATAATAACATGTACCACTATAGCGGTAGTACAGTTATTGGGACAGCAACAGTGACATCCAGTGATGACAAGGAGGCAGAAGCAACCAAGCTATGGCACATGCGCTTGGGACATGCCGGAGGAAAATCCTTAAAGATTTTATCAGATCAAGGATTGTTAAAAGGAGTAAAGACTTGCAATTTGAAGTTTTGTGAGCATTGTGTCAAGGGGAAACAGACAAGGGTTAAATTTGGAACAACAATCCATAATACTAAAGGTATTTTGGATTATGTTCATTCTGATGTTTGGGGTGCTTCCAAAATACCTTCATTAGGTGGGAAACACTATTTTGTAACCTTTATTGATGACTTTTCCCGGAGAGTGTGGGTGTATACTATGAAAACCAAAGATGAGGTGCTGAGAATTTTTCTCAAATGGAAGGCGATGATAGAGACTCAAACAGGCAGAAAGATAAAGTGTCTTCGCATAGATAACGGTGGAGAATACAAAAATGATCTTTACAATAAGATTTGTGAAGATGATGGCATTTTGAGACATTTCACCGTCAGAAATACACCACAACAGAATGGAGTGGCAGAACGCATGAACCAGACTTTGCTGGAGAAGGTTCGGTGTATGTTGTCCAATGCTGGCTTGGGCAAAGAATTTTGGGCTGAGGCAATAACATATGCATGCTACCTCATTAATTGTCTACCATCTGTCGCTATTGGAGGCAAGACACCATTTGAAAAATGGTATGGAAAACCTGCTGAAGATTATAATTTTTTACATGTGTTTGGCTCAGTGAAAGAGTCAAAATTGGATCCGAGGGCAAAGAAAGTTATATTTATGGGGATTACTTCTGGAGTCAAAGGATACCGATTATGGTGTCCAGAGACAAGAAAAGTTATATTCAGCAGAGATGTTACCTTTGATGAATCTGCCATAATAGATAAGGTAACATTTGAAGATGTTAAACAAACTGATGGTGCTTCAAAGTAGGTGGAGTTTGAGGGAAAATTAATTTTCCCAACACAGGGAGAAAACGAGGAAACAATAGAAGATTTTCCCCTGGAAGAAGAGTCAGTAGAAGGGGAGATTCCAACTCAGGAACCCCAACAACAACTTGAATCAATAGCAACCAGCAAGCCAAAAAGAATAATAAAGAAACCTGTTCGTCTCATAGAGACGGTGGCTTGTGCAGCCTCAATTGTAGCTGATGATGTTCCTATCACTTATAAAGACGCAGTCCAAAGTTAAGAAGAAGATAAGTGGAGGATTGCCATGAATGAAGAAATGCAGTCCCTTCATCATAATTGTACATGGAAATTGGCCAATTTCCCGAAGGGCAAGAAAGCAATTGGGTGCAAATGAGTATTTGCAAAGAAAGAAGGATTTCCTAACCAAGAAGATGTTCGCTACAAAGCAAGATTGGTAGCCAAAGGGTACGCTCAAAAGGAGGGAATTGATTACAATGAGGTATTTTTTTCAGTCGTTAAACACTCCTCCATTAGAGTTTTGTTGGCTTTGGTAGCACAGTTGAATTTGGAATTAGTTCAGTTAGATGTAAAAACTGCATTTTTACATGGAGACTTGGAAGAAGAAATCTATATGACTCAGCCAGAAGGATTCAAAGTTGCTGAAAAGGAAAATATGGCGTGCAAACTTGAAAAATCGTTGCACGTATTGAAACAATCTTCTAGACAATGGTACAAACGATTTGATAAGTTTATGTTGCGGCAGAAGTACAAAAGAAGCAAATACGATCATTGTGTGTATTTGCGCAAGCTTGAAGATGGATCCTTCAAATATCTTCTCCTATACGTTGATGATATGTTAATAGCTTCCAAAAGTCAAGAGGAAATTGAGAAATTGAAGATTCAACTAAGAAAGGAGTTTGAGATGAAGGATTTAGGTGAGGCGAAGAAAATTCTTGGCATGGAGATAAAAAGAGATAGACATTCAAAGAAACTTTATCTATCTCAGAAAGAATACTTGAAGAAAGTAATAGATCGATTTGGCATGAATGAGAACACGAAGTTGGTTAGCACTCCTCTTGCTCCTCACTTTAAGCTTAGTGCTGCTATGTCGCCGAAGAATGAAGCCGAACAAGAGTATATGTCAAGAGTGCCATATGCGAATACCGTTGGTAGCTTGATGTATGCAATGGTTTGCACAAGACCTGATGTTTCACATGCTATCGGAGTTGTAAGCAGGTATATGCATGATCCAGGAAAGGAGCATTGGCAAGCTGTGAAATGGATTCTACGGTATATTTGTAATACTGTAGATGTTAGATTGTTTTTTTAGCAGGAAGATAGTCAGTATCTGGTTGGATATTGTGACTCGGATTATGCGGGTGATTTGGACAAGCGTAGATCAACTACTGGTTATGTTTTCACTATTGCAAATGCACCAGTTAGTTGGAAGTCTACTTTGCAGTCAACGGTTGCTTTGTCTACTACTGAGGCAGAGTACATGGCAATTACGGAGGCTATAAAGGAGGCAATTTGGCTTCAAGGGTTGCTTAGAGATCTTGGTATTGGTCAAGAAAACATCACACTATTTTGTGATAGTCAGAGTGCTATCCAATTAGCAAAGAACCAAGTTTATCATGCAAGGACGAAGTACATTGATATTCGATATCACTTTGTACGAGATATTATAGAAGAAGGTGCAGTCATGGTGCAGAAAATTCGGACTACAGACAACCCTGCTGATATGCTAACAAAAGTAGTGATTGCGATCAAGTTTCAACATTGTTTGAACTTGATCAACATTGTTGAACTTTGAAGATTGGAGTTGAAGACACAATCAAAATTTATCAGTAAGAGAAAATTGCAAAAGTGGAATCTTGCCAAGGTGGAGATTTGTTGAATTTTGACAAGATTAATGTGAACTAGTGTGAACATTTGAAGCCTCCTTTTAAGAAGAAATTGGTATATGCATTTTTCATGCATTTACATTGCATGTTCACACTTAATATGATGTCATGCATGACATTATTAAGGCCATTTCTCTTCTATAAATAGCAAGGGTTTTGTTCGTTTGTAAACATCTCTCACTTGCCTTCTTATCTCCTAAGTCATTTGAATCTTCTTTCTCTCTTGTAGTATTTCACTTGTATTTTTGGAGTGAAATAAATTTGAGTTGATTGTGTCCGAGTACTAGGCAAAAATCAAATTTTGCCAAACCTCGTTAAGTTCTGGTATTCATTTTATTATTGTCTCATTTACTATTTATTAGCTACCTTTAGATATAGTAGTTGTGATTTAATCACTATCTATATATTCGGCTTCCGCAACAGTGAGAGGTAGTAGGTACCCGATGGAATAGTGGAGGGCAGAGTTACATGGTACATGTGCTGGTGGAAGGTGGCAAGTGCCCGACAGAATAGTCGAAGTGTGCACAAGTTAGTGGGAACACCACCGTTAAAATAAAAATTAAAAAAAAGAACTACTACATTCATAATTCTTCTATCGAGCAAATGTCAAAGAGGGTTGGGAGATAGCAGGCACCTAATAGAATAGTCGAAGTACGCATAAGCTAGTACGAACATTACCATTAAAAAAAGAAACTTACCACATTCATAATACTTCTCTCAAGCAAATGTCAAAAAGGGTTGGGTTAGTTGGGCTTATTGAACAACCTCAAGTCTTATCAGGTCACAGTAATAGGGAATCCTAAGCTTCCATTAGACAAAGATAATTAATTTCTCCAATAATACAATTCAAAAGGACCAATAACATCTTCAGTTTTTTTCAATTCTTTATATTTCCACAAAAGTCGAGCTGAACAGATACAGGTTGATAAAATTCAGAAACATACGTAAGAACACACAGTGAATTACCTCGAAAAATTGAAATTTTGAGAAACCCCTTAAAGTTTTAGGAGGAATGCTGAGGTTCTGAGGTCAAAATAACAAGTACCCATGAGAACTTTCGTATTGAATTTATCCACTGAATTTGGAATGTACCAAGTTATAGTAACCACATTTTGCTAAAAATGGAAAGTGCACATATCGCAAAGCTGAAAAAATCCCAAGGAAGAGGTGACCCTTTTGCTTAAGCTGAAGAAGTAAATAATGGATCTATGTTAATAGATAAAGGCAAATGGTGTATTCGAGAATAAGTTGAGAAACAGAAGGAGACGAAAATTGAACGAGTGTTAGATTGTTAGTGCAAGTGAAGACTGAGAAAGGGTAAGAAGGATTTCAGATTTTCAGGATTTGGTTGCTGGGATTGGCTTTGGGCTGTTGGTCACTCCAGTTTTTCAACCAGAAAGAGAAATAGAGAGGGGTTTAATTGTTTGTTGTACTATATAACAGAGCATAAATGTAACGAATTTGTCGGATTTGTTTACTTTGGTCTAGCATTGTTACCCGCGCCAAAAAATATTTATATTCGTTTGACGAAAAAATATATAAAATTTGTATATAATATATAGAATATGTATATATACAAAAAATATATTACATATTTTTTCGACTATTATTTAAAAAC
Source organism: Nicotiana tabacum (assembly GCF_000715075.1). Taxonomy (NCBI): domain Eukaryota; kingdom Viridiplantae; phylum Streptophyta; class Magnoliopsida; order Solanales; family Solanaceae; genus Nicotiana; species Nicotiana tabacum. The sequence continues at coordinate 9,589,035 of NC_134101.1, read as the reverse complement.
GATTATACAATATCATTTTACCTTTATGTTTTCCATCGTATAAGATAACACTAGATATGTTATTATTGATATATTCACAGATTTATATAGGACTATTGCCTTCTGGTTGACTCACAAACTTTCGGTTCAAAACAGATATTTTTGCGCCAATACATTTTTGTTTAATTGACAATCCAACTTACAACATCTTTATGATTACCCTCAAATAAAATAATGTTCATCTAATGATTAGTCAAAAATTCAAAAGTTAAATAGAAAATTGATTTGCTCCATTTGAATTAACAAAACAAAGAAAATTGAAAAATTATAGATAAAAAAAAAATAGAGAAATTATGTATGAAAACTCGGAAGTGATGTTTGAGCTTGTGAGGGACAGTTGAAAACTCATCACAAGAAGGATGAGTCTGGCAATTACTCTCTTTTTGAGGTGGAGGTGGAGGGTTAGTTGGTATTTAATAGAGAAAATTTATTTACGTTCAATGTTTACAAATGAGACAATACACTTCATACCTATGGTTAAATTAGAGAGGCATATATAAGAAGACACATTGTTTATTGATTTAACGTACTGTATCTAATCGTCTTCTTTCCATTTCTTTTTCTTTTGGTGGGTGACAAATTTTTGCCTAGTTTGATGTAGAAGTATAAACTCTGAATCATAGAGATTAGTACAATTTTACTTGGTCTAATATTTATTTAGAACACTTAAATGAATATTCTCATCTCTCCTTTAAACAAATATTTGTACCCCACTTGTCTTTTTCTTTCTCCAATCTGTGTATTATATCTTCCTTTTTGAAAACATTTGAAGACCTGACTATCTTTATCTTTATTGTTTGACAATTTACAATATATTTTGACCCAATATGCTTGTCTTTTGGTTAATACTTCTTAGGAAACGTTTTTCCATTAATGAGCCTTACGCGGCGTGAATACGAATTAGTCGAGCCCCAATAAAAGGGCAGTCCATGCACGAAGCATTATGCATTCTCGTAGTCCGTAGAGCTGGGAAAGGGTATACACCCCAGGGGTGTGATGTAGTCGGACGCCAATACTACGGGAACTAAATACCAGGTGAAAAAACAAAAAGATAAATAAATAAAAACCAAAAAGCAGAAGGAAAGAAACATGGTCCCCAATAAAGCACATAGAATTGACATGGTATGTTAATTATATTCACATGGCTGTGGTGAGACCGTGAGAGAAGCTGAGGGAGGAGGAGGTTAAATTCGTAGCGTCATTCATCAAAGTGTACAAAAGGCGACTGTCAAATTGTTGAATTGCTTGAAAGATACTGTAAAAATTTAGGATATTCTAGTCATATGTTGTTTGATATAGAAGTTAATCTTTTGCTAAGGAAGTAAAAATGATGAACTTAGATGTTAAAACAGTTATATACATTGACTCGGGGTATTAATTTAACCAATTACTATAACGTGTTTGTTACCAATTTTATAAGATTATTAATTGATTTTATCATAGAAACTTATAAATGATCTAATCGTATAAATATTTTTTACACTGTCATAATATTGAAATGGTAAAGAATATGGTGTTTCACGATTCAGCTTTTGATAATCAAGGCGCAATAGAAAGCATGTGCTGAAACAGCTTTAAACATAAATGATGATGAGACGAGTTTTATCTTTTGCGCTTGAATTATTATTATTATACAAAGAATAGAAGACATTCGTGACAACGTGCAGTAGAAGAAAATGACACTGTCCAAGATTATTTTAGCAAAAGCTTCTAAGATCTAAGCCAACATTATAACATGAGCGTTAGGTGAACGTGAAGAAAACGAGATAGTATTAGGTAGAATAATTAAGATTATCACATCTTTATCAGTCAAAATCGACACCAAATACTCAAATAGGAATCAGTAGTAATGCATGTATGAATTGACACCATCAGAAAGACCATGCAGCAATGTTTTTTCTTCTTTGACGCGGAGAGGAGTAGAGCTCAGGTTGAAGGGAAAGCAGATGGCCATCAAAGGTTGCGATGAGATGAAAAAGATTTCTTCATTCTTAATCAAAAGTCTCGAGTTCAAGTCCAAAGAATAGAAAAATTATAGTAGTAAGCATGCTATCTCTCGTATAATCGAGATTCATTGTGAATACCAAATCTCGAATGTGGGAAAAAAGGGACAAGGAATGATGCTGAGAAGATTTTTGGGATCCCTAAAACGAATATGTGACGAAGGGATGCGCTTGACCTTGGGTGCTCAGAATCTTTCAGACCCCTCGAATTTGATGGCATCTATTCCCCCACTTCCAACTATTTCTTCATATTTTATCTATTACACTTAATATTTTTTTCCTTGCCTAGTTTCCACGGGATTTAATCGTTTTAGGCGCTTGCTGTATAATTTGCACTAACAATAACATCATATCCCTATTCCCAGCATAGCATGTTTCCTGCTATGTTTCTGTCCCACATTGTCGAAACAGCACCAATATATTCAAGGAACTAGACTTAAGTATAAATGGAGGTAGATAGTGTGTCCTTAATGTACTACCTTTCAGCTAGTACGTACTACGAACATAGTACTTGACATTATCATTAGTTCTGAGATTTTCGGGCTCAGTAACTTGAGGTTGGAAACGCCAACAAAAGATTCAAGGGGCAATGAAACATTAAGTAACAAAAGCGAGGCATAGGCCATCCCACAAAATGCAGCAAAGGAACGACCCGAAAAGATCTGATGCTCTGCCACCATGAGAATGATTTATGCGGCTTGAGATAATATGCAAAACAAATGAGAGTTCAGCATGTCAAATCGATCCAGACGGCTTGTTAACACTTCATGAACGAACAAATGACTGAACGAAGAAGGTACAAGCCATTAGATGTTTGAAAAGTTAGCAGTACAATTATAACTTCAGTTAGAAGATCTTCACAGGAGCGTACAAAGTCGATCTCTTAAACTAATTTTACAAATCACTTGTAGAATTCAAAGTCAGTGTCAGGCTTCTTCACATTGGTCCTGTAGCCCTTTTCAAAGTCCTTGGGGAGTATGACATATCGATTCTTTCGCACTGCATGCATACCTGCTTCCTGACAAATAGCTGAAATCTGCAGACGTTGCAACATGAATCACAATCATGTTGTACGGAAAATTGAAGGACAAAACCAGACACAGCACGATATAAAACAACTATTTAGCCTGACTTCTAAATTTAAAACAGTAGTGGAGCATCCTATTTCTCCCTCAAAAAATAGATGAAGAGTAAGAGACAAACCTCAGCAGCACTAATTTTATCAGGGCGAGAAACATAATCTTCCAAGTCGACCTCATCACCTAAGTTCATCTTAGCAGTGCAGACCTGGACAAAAATCATCCAGCTTTAGATTCTTGGACTGTAATGGTAACACAGAAAAATCTAGGATAATGAATGAGATACACAATCCACAAACCAATCTCTCAAAACTTCCTACCACAATTTTCACTCTTAAATTATTTTCCTTGGTGCTGGGGAATAGGGTTAAAGAAGAAATCCTTATACAAAGTCATCCAAAATTCTACCTGAAAAACAAGCCTCTTTTGACGCCTATCAGGCAAAGGAAATTCAATCTTCCGATCAAGCCTTCCAGGACGCAAAAGTGCAGGATCCAAAGTATCAGCTCTATTAGTTGCCATAATAACTTTCACATTCACGGTCTGGTCAAATCCATCCATCTGTAGGAGAAACACCAAAGAGAAACTTCATAAACAATTCAAAGGGCATGCATTCTGACAGATTACTTTAGAAGAATACACAGAAGCCTACCTGATTCAGCAACTCCATGAGGATACGCTGGACCTCCCTATCAGCTCCAGTCTGAGCATCAAACCTGGCAGTTGCAATTGCATCTACCTCATCAATAAATATAATTGCAGGAGCATTTTCTTTGGCAAGGCGAAAGACATCACGAACCATTCGAGGACCCTGCACAGTCGGAGAGTAAAGGAGAAAATTAAAGCTTGAGTAATAGAAAAAAATGGAGTCTCGTCACCGTTCATGGACTGTAAAATTGACCGAGTTTTGTCACTCTTAACTCAGGAGTAAAAAGGAAATCTAAAGAAAAACATATTTGTGTAAAAGAAATTATAAATTGATCCGAAGTAGCATCCCCAATAATACAGTTCTGTTCAACATGATGCACGCGACAAAATGTACAATATTGCACTCCAAGCTGCATATTGACATAATGGAACTGTTCTACTTGATTGGGTGCAGAAAGCTGGTCCGTCTCTAATTTATCCCGAAAAAAATAAAGGAAAAACAAAAGAGGACCCCACCCCCAAAAAAAATGGCTTGTCTCTACGGCCACTTCCAAATATCAACAAATGGTTCTTGCATAGGATGTTCTTAGTTTCACGAAATATTTTCTTGCATATCATGTTTTGCTACTCAGCCTGATTGGGGCAGCAGAATTCCATGCCCCCTATCTTTTAGTGAATTATATTAGTGTTGCCTTCTTTTCACAAGGTCTGTAAGATGCCTGGGGATAATTGTCATTTTAATAATTAATGAACTAATCTTTGATCTTAGATTAAAAAAATTAACCAAGTTAACTATTGCAAATAGAACAATATATACAATTTGGGACAAAGGTAACAATAATTAACTGCCTTATTCTCACACCACAAAAAAGGCACGAATCATGAAACTTAAAAGGGCAAAAAAGTCTTGGACAAGAAGCAAATGCTTTCTTTCTCCAAGATTCTTCCAAGATGGAAACAAATACTTTAAAATCCATTTTTTATCTGAAATGACACAGTCAAGAAAGTTTGAAGAAAGAACAAATGGGTAACGATTCATTGATGCACAAAAATAACTGCTCAGACTATCCCATTACTTCAATACATACCTCACCCAAGTACTTCTGAACAAATTCTGAGCCAACAACCCTTATGAAGGCAGCAGTAGTGTGATGAGCGACAGCCTTTGCAAGCATAGTTTTCCCGGTACCTGGTGGACCATAAAGCAAGACACCACGGGGAGGATCTATACCAATCTGCTTGTACAACTCGTGATGAGTCAGAGGTAACTCAACAGCCTCACGGATTTCCTGCTTTTGTATGTCACATCCTCCAATATCCTGGTTTGAGGAAAACATAAGTTCATAAAAGCAAAGAAATAGACACCTATTAACAGGGTACAACATTACATTAGACATTTGTTTGTATGTAGTAGTAAGTGACATGTGCATGTGCACACACATATTTAGGGAGCTTTTATTACAATTAGTACATAATGTTTTCCCTCTTAGTGCTCTGAACTAAAAGCACGCTTTACCTTAGACGACACTAGCATTTAATGATTTTGAAGAACAAAACTGGAGAAAAGACCACGAGTTGCAGAGTCCATGCTCACGTTCCCTAGCGTCAATTGTAAAGTGAATCCAGACCACTATATTGCACATTTGATCAGTTAATTACAAAGTTCAATCCAATTACTTACGACCCTTTTCCTTTCTTTCCGATACAATATTAATATGGGTTAAAGAAAACCAATAACGCACTCAGTGGCGGAGGTAGAAGTTATGCAAGGGGATTCAACAGAAATACTAGAATGTTACACTTGAGATTTGAGCAAATAATGTAAAGCAAATTTTGAACCCCCTGCGTCACTTCACTAGAATATTCCCTTCTGTTAAGGGGATTCTACAGTTTATATAGTAAAAAAATGTTCATTTTTACCCTATTTGCACAGTATAATTTTGCCACGAAGGATATTCAATTTGAATCTCCTTGACTCTACATAGCTCTGCCCCAGAACACACTATATCAATATTAACCCAATACATTTATGATGCACTAGATGTTCAAAGACACCAGCCTACTAACTACTCTTTGTTATGTTGTTTCTTTTCAAAGGTGTGTCCTGCTTCCTGTTTCACTTGTCTTTCACGCCACAGTCTTGAATGAAAAATGATACTTCCTTCTGAAACCCGTAAACAAGGTTTCGGCTTTCCTTTTTGCTTTTGAGGAACAGAACCAAGTGGTTGATTGAAGTACACATGATGAATCCACTTAACTGCCTTTTCGAGAAGGGGAATGATAGGATTTTGGATAAGTTCAAGGAGAAGCCACAGTACTACACACTCAAGTGCTGCACGTGTATTTATTTTCAATGAGAGGCTGCTTGGAACTAAAGTTAAACTGAGAAATCATTTTGGACATGATTGAACAAGATCAGAAAATGGAAGAATATGATAAAAAAGAGAAAGAAGATTCTCAATGAGTTCATAAGCTATTAAAAAAAGCTTCTTTACTTGGTTTTTGAAATTCTTATGGAAAACATCGTCTTTCTGGTCATACTTTTATCACTAGTATTGGGTAGGAGGGTAACTCTATCTACCAAAGCTTAGACAAATGGAAAGAAATCACTTTGTGTAGCATAGACAAATGGAAAGAGATCATTTATCATTTTTTGCCTCTACCGAGATTTGACCTTTCGTCTCCCATGGTTCATTCTAGCTTCATTGACTGCTAGGCCACTATCTCCTTATTATTTAATTTGCGACACTGTTAGAACTATAAAAAAAAATTGATTCCTAACCTATTTTAGGTTAGAAGTTCAAGGTTGTGACACCTTCAGAGAAAAAAAACTAACTTTTCCTTTTATAAGTAGAAAAAAGCCAACTCTTTTTCAACAATTAAAAAAAAAAAAAAAAAAGATAGCTTTTTTTCTTGAAAATTAAAGTTGGGATTCTCTTTACACCTTCACCATGCTAATGTGACTCATATTTAATATTTAGGTCTAAATATTGGAAACAATGCATCTAGCAAAGTTTATACTTTATAGTTAGCTACAAGTCAATTTGAATCCAGAATTTATTAATGAAGTAAACCTAATGTAATTGTTCCAGAAATTAAGTCTTCACAATAAACCCCTATAAACTCTTAGTCTACCAATTAAGAACAGCATTCCTAAAAATCACTAATAAAAACCCTAGCACATAAGAAAAAAATATAACGAACAGCAATTATTATAGTCCTAATAAGCAGAATTACATATAAACCCTAATCAGTTAAATTAAGCATAATACACACTTACACTATAGGTAACATCAGGTTTCTCCGATTGGCTAAGCAGAGAAATACTCGAATCAGCCTCAGGAGGTAAAACATCAACAAGCGCATTCGAGTGACGATGCAAGGCCACAGAAGCCGAGGGTTTAAGTAGCTCCCGATTAATAGTGCTGAGTATTCTAACGTAGTAATTAGATCCCGTAGTGGAGCCCACAATAGCGTTATTCGTATCAATCATCTCCATGAACTGACCGATTACTAACGGCACCGATTGAATCCGTTTGACTTCTTCCTGTGCCCGTAAGTGTTCTCGCCGGAGATTTTTCAGCTCGTCCTTCACATATTCCTCTTGGATCTCGATGAATTCCAGCTGCCGTTGAAGAGATTTTAGGCGGGCGTAGAGGTCATCTTCGCCGTCGGAAAGAACGTCCTGTATATATGGGTCGGGTCGGGTCGATGGTGCCTCCGGTAAGGGTTTTGGATCGAGAACCATTGGTGTTGCCATTGTTGGAAGTGGAGAAAAAGCTATGGAAGTTGATACAGTAGAGAGGAGAGAAAGAATGGAGTACGAAACAAGAAATATGATATAACCGACTTCCTTTTATAACTGTCTGATCAAATGTTTTATATGTCTCGTTTAGTGTATTGACTTAAAATCCTTTTTAAGACGGATTATATTTACCAAATAGAAACTTTCACTTATCCAAAACAAAGGTATTTTGAAACTCAATTTGAAAGAAGTCGTTCAAAATTAAATAAATCATCCGTTCACTTTTACTTGGCATATATACTAAAAATAAATTTTTATTTTTATTTGCCACTTTACGCATCAAGAGAAGACAAAAAATTTTTTTTTGTTATACCCACAATATTTATTACTCATTTTAAATCATTTTCTCAAATCTAATAAAATATGCATCAATTAATATGGGTATCATGATAAATTATGTACTTCATTTATTATTTCTTAAGGGGCGTAAAAAATCAAAACGTGCCAAGTAAAAGTGAACGGAGGGAGCACGTTATATGACTAAAAGACTTGGCAAAACAAGCTCTTATCGCTTAAACCGAAAGAAAAATATCAAATTCGCCTCGAAGCTTTTGGCTATATTCTCAAATTATCCTATTATACTTTTCGGTCACTAATATTTTATTGTTATTAACATATTTGAAGAATTAAGAGAGAGATGAAAAGATGAGAGAGAAGAGAAGATGGAGACTTAGCTCTAGAACTGTTCCATTCTCAAGCGAGCTCACTGAAGAACTCAAGTATGCAGTCCTAAGGAATTGGGGTGGGGAACAATTCCTGAACATAGTTGCGTGAATTGATTAAGCTAGAGAGTAGAAGAGTTGGAATTGATATTATTGACTGTAATCTTACACAATGAATTAGAATGCCCAAAACTACCCAGCTAACAAATACTTGTACTGGTTCTATAACTAACTCCGCTGGCCCTCCTAACCGACTAACAACCTCCAAATAAAAGACTATAATGCCCTCACTATACAATTGCTAAAGACTATAATGCCTTTACTATACAATTGATATGTTACAAGTTTCTTCTCTTAGAGAATGTCCTTGTCCTCAAGGACAGAAGGAGGGAAATTGCGCGTGCAAGGAATGAGTGTCCATCCATGTGATGTCTTCTACAGGACAGTTAAACCATTTTACCAAGACTTGAGCGACTGAATTGCCTTGCTTCGTGACTACCTTGTCTTCTAACATAGCTTCAGGCTCCAGAACAATATGACCGTGAGGGGAAAAGGAAACAGGTAGGTCTGGGACAACAACGGCAATGCCGACATGTTTCTTCAGCTGTGACACATGGAAAGTGTGATGAATTTTAGCTTGAGGGGGAAGATCCAACTGGTAAGCAATTGTTCCTACTTTCTTCAAAATTTGAAAGGGCCAATATACTTGGGGCAGAGTTTATGGTAAGAGTGTCCCTTTAAAGAGATCTGCATGTAGGGCTGGAGCTTTACAAAAACCCATTCACCAACATCAAAGCTTCTGGGAGTTTGTTTCTTATCTGCCTGTGCCTTCATTCGACATTGAGCCAGGTGTAGATGATGTTTTAACAGTCGTACAGTAGCCTCTCTAGCTTGCAAACTCCTATCCACCTGATCCACCATTGAACTGTGAGCTACATAAGGAAGGTGAGTTGGTGGAGTTTGACCATACAACACTTCATAAGGGGTCATTTTAATGGCAGTGTAGTAGTTTGTGTTGTACCACCATTCCGCGAGAGGTAGCCAGTATGCCCATTATTTAGGTCTATCATTGCACATGTACCTTAGATAGCCTTCCAAACATTTATTCACAATCTTTATTTGTCCATCGGACTGAGGGTGATAAGCAGTAGAGGTAATCCATGAAGTTATAAACATTGTCCAAGAATGCTTGAGCAACTGTGAATGCAGTGTATGAGTGTGTCATCCCAATGAAGTGAGCATATTTGCTCAATCGATCCACAACCACCAATATAACACTCTTGTTATGATACTTGGGTAGTCCTACAATGAAGTCTAAGCTAATATCTTGGCACACTTTTTCAGGAATGGGGAGAGGTTGTAGAAGCCCAGGGTAGCTGACATTCTTTCCCTTATATTTTTGACAGACTTCACAATTCCTAATATAGTTATATACATCTTGTTTTAGCTTGGTCCAATAATACACCTGACTGACTCTAAAAAGGGTAGCAGCCATCCCAGAATGTCCACCCACAGCTGAATCATGAAACATATGTAGAATCTCCTTCCTAAGATTTGAATCATGGCCAACCATTATCTTCCCTCTTTTGTAAAGGATACCAGCATGTAACATGTAGAGTGGATTGGAAAAAGGATATGTTTGCAGTTGATCTACTAATTTCTGCAAGTGTGAGTCTTCTGTATATGAATGTTGAACCTTTTGAAGAAAGTCTGAAGTGATTATAGTGAGGGTCTGCAGTTGGATTTCAGATTCTGGTACAAGACATCTCGACAATGTATCGGCCATAATATTCTCATTTCGTTTTTTGTACATAATGGAATAATCATAGCCCATCAATTTAGCCAACCATTTTTGTTGACTAGGAGTTGAGATCCTGCTCTAATAAGTATTTAAGACTTTGATGGTCTGTCTTAATCACAAAATGTCTGCCAATCAAATAAGGTCTCCATTTATCAATGGCAGCCACAATAGCCATCATCTCCTTTTCGTAGACAGAAAGTTGTTGGTGTTTCAAACTTAGAGCCTTGCTCATGTGTGCTATAGGATGCTCAGCTTGTGTCAATACAGCACCAATCCCCACTCCACACGCATTTGTCTCAATAATAAACTCCAAGGAGAAGTTTGGTAAAGCTAACACTGGTGTTGTACTCATAGCATGTTTCAGTTGTTTGAATGCCTTTGCTGCCTCTTCAGACCACCCAAATTTATCCTTCTTTAATAGCTCTGTCAAGGGTCTTGCAATGATCTCATAGCCCCTAACAAACCTCCTGTAATATCTTGTTAATCCCAAGAATCCTCTGAGTTCTTTAAGAGTCTTGGGAACAGGCCAGTCTAACATTGCCTTCACCTTGTTAGGATCTATCGTAACTCCTAATTGACTGATGATATGCCCTAAGTAGTCGACCTCAGTTTTCCCAAAGGAACATTTGCTGAGTTTAATAAACAAGTTGTGCTGCTGTAATACATCAAAAGTCGGCTGCAAGTGTGCCAGATGCTCAGACCAAGAGGGACTGTAAATGAGAATGTCGTCAAAATAGACTAAAATGAACTTCTGTAGGTATGATTGAAGGATCTTATTCATCAAGCTCTGAAATGTTGAGGGGGCATTTGTTAAGCCAAATGACATAACAACAAATTCATAATGACCATGATAAGACCTAAATGCAGTCTTTTCGATGTCATTTTCAGCCATCCTAATTTGGTGATATCCCGACCTCAGGTCTAACTTTGAGAAATACTTAGACCCTCCTAGTTCATCCAACAGTTCTTCAATAACTAGAATAGGAAATTTATCTTTCACTGTACAGTCATTTAACTTCCTATAATCGATACAAAGCCTCCAAGTACCATTTTTTTTCTTAACCAACAATAGGAGAAGAGAAAGGACTTACACTTGGTCTGATAACTCCAGACTCCAGCATCTCCTTAATCATTTTTTCGATCTCATATTTTTGAATCGCAGGGTACCTATAAGGCCTCGCATTGATGGGTGAGGTCCCCTCCTTTAGAAAAATCTTATGGTCGTGATCTTTGTGGGGTGGCAATGTACTGGGCACTTCAAATGGGGGGGGGGGGCATATTGTTTCAAAATCATCAGCAAGCCTTCTGGAGTTTCTAACTCCTGAGAATTCAGTGCTATATTGGAATTCTCCATTGGTTGAATAAAAGCCATTGACACCATATTAATTTGACTGGGTTTGCTGAGTACTTTCTACATCTTCACATTTGTTATGACTTTAAAGGTTTCTGGTTGACTGCCCCTTAGAGAAACCTTTTTTCCACTCATTTGGAACTTCATTTTAGTAGTTTGAAGTTCTAGAGTAATAATCCATTGTATCCCCCAACACCACATCAACCCCTCCTAATGGAATAACCAATATGTCAGACTTGAAATTGTCACGCCCCAAAACCGAGGAGCGCGACCGGCGCTCAACCGAGTGAACCCGACCGAGCAAGCCTATTAGATTTCATTCTATCCAAACTCATCCATGAATAGAGATAATACATATTATCATTAATTAGACGAAAATGTGTTCATGTCTACAATACCTATTCATTTCTAATAGTTTCATCATTTTTAAAGTCTCAAATGGACAAGTAATACGTCCACAACATAACATAATTTTTCTTTTCCTAGCACCAATACACAACCCACATTATGTCTACGGAGTCTCTATAGATAAAGAAGAGTACAATGATAATGCCGGCAACAAGGCCCCGGTTATACTTCAAACAGAATACACAAAGTATAAAAGATTCATGACCCCGGAATAAAGTGGGGCTCACCAAGTCAGCTGGGAAGAAGGTGCACTGCTATCACTGACCAATATCTCCTGTTGTGGAACCACCTGTATCCATTGAAAGATGCAGCGCCCCCGGCAAAAGGGACATTAGTACTGTCGAATAGCACTAGTATGTATAACTAAACACCCTCTCAATAGAATGACAAATAATACAAATAAGATTATCATAATATCAATGAAAGCCTTAATCAACATCAAACCTCAATTTAGGATCAAGACAGTGTTCAAATTAATTTTCATATCTCACATTGGGATATTTTTAGTATCGATATACCATTGTCCACAATACCATTATTCACAATACCGGTACCACCGTACTCCTAGCACGGAGTCCGATCACGACCCAATCGGCTAGGCCATCTCATTAGAGACATCAACCATAATTTCTCTCAATATCAATACCACCGTCTTTAACACGGAGTCCGATCACGACCCGATCGTCTAGGCTATCCATTAGGGACATCAACCACAATTACCATTTCAATTACAATTTCCAGCATAATCGCCACCATGTGTGCGGCATGGTGTCCGATCACGGCCCGACCGGCTAGGCCGTCTTATTTGAGATATCAACCTTTTTATATCAATCTTCGCATTTCATAATACTTTCATATCTTTTCATTTTATTGGCACTAATGGCCATAATTATAAGGTCATTCTTGGCACGTTGGCCATATTCAGTATTTCATGCTCACCTTATCAATTTCAAATATCATTATCATCATCAACAACAAATACAACTCAAATCAAGGTGTGTAGTACACATGTAAGCAATTTAGAATCTAAGGCACATAGAGATATTTCACAAAATTTGGCATAATAGCCTTCATTTGAACTTGACTTAAAGTCAAAACATTATTAATGCACAACCCATATTTTAACACATCCTCAATTGGTAACATAACATGAATAAAGCATTTAGAATGCTTGTTGAATATATATCTTTCAACCCAATCTTACTCGGAATGGCCAGTCTCATAATGAATCACTCGGGACTTACATAATTTACATGAATATCGTGGGATTCAATTCTCAGAGAAGAGTTTAGCCAACATATCTCACTTGAGCTTCCTTACACTCTAAATATTCCGGAATTCCTAGCAACTTCAATCTCTAGGATAAAGACCTAGTAAGCTTCCCTTCTCAATCTTCCAAAACTTAGGCAAGAATTGAAAAATAATTATTAGAGAACACCTTCTCACTCTAGGGTACCCTCTCTCACTCTAAAATGTCAGATAATAGCTCAAAAATGACCCAAAGAGTGTATTTAACGAAATAGGGTCGGATTTTAAAAATCCAAAAATAGAACTCCGGAACAGGTTCTGCGGTCGCATATGCGACCGCATAATGGTTATGCGGACCGCATATCGATCGCATAATTGGTTACAAAATAGCCAAAAGAACTGCATGTGTATGCGGTCATTATGCGGTCGCATAGTGGACCGCATAGCTGCTTCCAGAATAGCCCTCTCCTGCTCACTTCTACAGCCATTATGCGGCCCGCAGAGTAATTATGCAGTCGCATAATGGACCGCATAAACGCACTTTTTCGGCAAAAAATTTCCTTTACTTTCCTGTGCATTGTTCAAAACCGTAAGCCTAGTCCGACACCATGAAATATTATTTTCTTTGCAAACTTTATCAGGCTTTACACTTAAGTACTTCAAAATTTTTTGGGGTGTTACAAAAATCTATCCCCTGCATTTTCCAAGTTACTCCTTGGGTCATCATTGAACTATGAACCTTATTACCATCAGCTACAGATACAACAAATGAGGGAATGTTCATCAATTTACACCCTAACCTCTTGGCTACTATTAAATCCATGAAATTGTGGGTCGCTCCTAAATTAATTAAGACGTGTACCATTTTGCACTTGATAGCCCATTTTACTCTCATTATTGTATAATCACTTGTACCATTCATTGCATGAACAAATACTTGAGGATTTAATTCCTCAGAGTTCTTCTGTTCACCTATCTCTTCTTCCCATATGCCTTCTTCTACATCTTCATCCATCTCCAAGATAAACAATTGTTTCCTTCGACTGCATACATGATTAGGAGTGTATTTTTCATCACACCTATAGCAAATAACCTGAGCCCTTTTTCGCATCCATCTTTGCTGCTGACAACCTCCTAAATCCTTGAACTGTAGGTTTGTTGACTGCTTTGTTAGGACCATTATGCCCAATCATCCTGCTGCTTCCACCATTTTGTCCCATACTTGAACCTTTAGAGAAGGTACCCCAAGAATTACTAGGATTTGGGAGTAAAAATCTTGAACTCCTCACTAAGGCTTGAGTTTGTCCTTGCTGTAGTTTCAGAGATTGCTCACTAGTCTAGCTTGATTATAAGCTTTCATAAGTGTTCTTGGACTCAGCATACGCACTTGCACCTCTACCTCATGCTTCAAATTGGCCAAGAAAATGCTAATGGAATGTTCTTATGTCAATTCCACCTAATTCAATAGCTCATCAAACTTATCGAGGTATTCTTGAATACTTCTCGTCTGTTTAAAGGCAACTAGTTCTGCCATGGGATCTGCATGTTCCACATCTCCAAATCTAAGATGAATAGCTCTTACATAATCATCCCAATTTGGAAATCTTCCCATTCTAGCTTTCATATACATTTTATGCCATTGTAAGGCTTTCCCTTCCATGTTAATACACGCTGTTTGAACCTTATTATCCTCAAAAATATTCTCGTAATCAAAGAATTGCTCCGCTTTGTATAACCACACATTAATGTCTTCCCCATTGAACCTAGGGAAATCGAATTCTGGTAACGCCCATTAGGGGGAAGATTGTTACCTGGAGCGTGAAACCCCTCATTTTCTGCCGTCACTGAAGCTCCGTTACCAGCAGCCATAGTTGTTAGCATTTGTCAAATCTCACTCAAGGAATCTTCATGTCGATTGCCCTGCATCCGAACTTGTTCTCTCAATTAATCCATTTCCCGTCTCAATTCACCATTTCTGGTGTTCGTCGCTGTTGATTCCGGCATTGTTCTGCCCAAGATCGCCGCTCTGATACCAATAAAACGAGCTCACTGAAGAACTCAAGTACGCAGTCCTAAGGAATTGGGATGGGGAACAATTCCTGAACAGAGTTGCGTGAATTGATTAAGCTAGAGAGTAGAAGAGTTGGAATTGATATTATTGATTGTAATCTTACACAATGAATTAGAATGCCCCAAACTACCTAGCTAACAGATACTTATACTGGTTATCTAACTAACTTCGATGGACCTCCTAACCGACTAATAACCTCCAAGTAAAAGACTATAATACCCTCACTATACAATTGCTAAAGACTATAATGCCCTTACTATACAATTGATATGTAACACATTCAAGCTCAAAAGAGAAATGAAGTAGTGTGACTAATATATACACTTCTTACTGTCAACAACTAATCAACTACTCCACTAACTACTCACTTAACAAACAAACTAACTCATAAATAATACAAAATTCAGTTTCTTCTTTAATTCCTATTACTCACAGCACTCCCCCTCAAGTTAGGTGGTGCAAACACATTAAGCATCCCCATCTTGGAATAAAGATATTCGTGCTAAACTATGTTGAGCCCTTTGGTTAGCAAATCTGCTGGTTGCTCTTTGGTGGGAGTGTACTCAATTCTTATCAGCCCCTTTTGTATTTTTTTCTTACAAAGTAGCAGTCAATCTCTATATGTTTGGTTCTCTCATAAAATACTGAATCGACTATTATTTGCATTGCTGCTTCGTTGTCAATGTGAACCTCAATTGGGAGTTGCACCTCTATTCCAACTTCTTTGAATAACCCCAAAATATATGTTAACTCTACAGTTGTAGAGGCTAGGCTCTTATATTCGGACTTAGCTGAGCTTTTAGATATGGTGCTTTGTTTCTTGGACTTTCAAGATATTAGTGAGTCACCAAACTTGACAAGGAAACTTGTTACAGATTTTCGAGAATGTGGACAAGATGCCCAGTCAACATCACAGTAGGCTATGATCCTCTTATCAGCTTTACTTGACAGAAGTACTCCTTGCCCAGGCTGATTTTTCACAGACTTGACCACTCTTAGGACAACTTCAAGGTGTGATTTCTTTGGTTGATGCAGGAACTGACTTAAAGTTTGCATACTGAATGCAATGTCTGGTCTTGTTATGGTTAAGTAAAGTATCTTGCCTATAAGCCTCTAATAAGAGCTTGCATCAAACAGTAACTTATCCTCCCCTAGCTTGGACTAGCCAGGTGATCATCAAGCTCTTTTGTAGTGAGTCTTGCATTGGTTTCAAGTGGTGTAGTTGCTGGCTTTGCTGCTCCCAGTCATAGCTCAAAGATAAGTTCTAGAGTGTATTTTCTCTGGTGCATTAAGATCCCCTGCTTGAACTTGGACCTAGAAAATTCAATCCCTAAGAAGTACCTTAACTTTCCTAGGTCCTTCATTTTGAAGGCCTGCTGCAAAGCAGATTTTGCCTCTCTAATCAATGTTATATTGTTGTCAGTAATTAACATATCATCAACATAGACTAGAATGAGTACTAGGTCACCTCCTGATCTCTTTATGAACTGAGAATGATCATGTTGACTCTATGTGAAGCCAAACTATAACACAGCCTCTGAGAGCTTTGCATTCCATTGTCTAGGAGCATGCTTGAGGCCATATAGGGATTTGATGAGTCTGCATACTTGCTGCTCTCCATGACTCACAAAGACCCGGCAACGACGCCAAAAATTGACCTATCACGCAATGCACACCTTAAAACAAGGTATGACACGGTTGATTGCAATTATAGTAACCCAATGAAGAGTCGGGATCGAATCCATAGGGAGCTAGATGGGAGTTAGGAGTATATATTCTACTGCGTGAATTTAAAATATCTTAATCTGCACTTCCACAAATTGGTATTGTTTCTATTTCTATTTTAAAGTTAAGGATTGCAAAGTATTTTTCTAAGACTAAGATAATTTTTTTTTGATATTTTTCTAGTTTGTAAAAAGCCTAGGGCTATGGCAATCGCCTAGGTATTCGCCTAATGGGATATAAACCTTAATGCCTTTTTTTTATTGGGGTGTATTATAGCTATCAACTCTCAACTGCCCACTCAATACCTCTCGGTCAAGGAGTGATTTTGCCCAATTTGACTTTCTCAAGTCCAAATGGGTATCACACAAAAAGGTTGATAAAAGCTCAAGTCGGGTTATTACTATCTTTAGGTTGACCCAATTTCTTGTTAGCCAAGTTTTCCTAGACTCAATCTCCCTTTCACAAGTAGAGATTAGATCAATTAGGCATGAACTAATGTTTGCAACTATCAATTCTACAAATTAACGCATGAACAAGGCTAAATAATAAACTCTCAATCATAAACAAACACTAAATTAGATACCCATAAGATTTATACACTAGGGTTGGGTCACACCCCTAGTAATAATTTAGCTACTCATGCTTGAAATTGAAGAAATACTAAGTAAACTCATATTGTAAAGTTAAAATGATAAAATATATAGTAAAATACTCCAAAATATAGAAAACTTCCTAAAGATGCAAAGAAAAATGGCTACAGGACTTGCTGATGTCAAAAGTTAACCTAATTTTGTGAAACTCGTCTATTTATACAAGGCTGGAAATTTCTGACAAAAATTCCCTTCAGGAGGTTCTGCGGCCGCACAATTCCATGTGCGATCCGCATAATTTTTCATCTTGTAGGAACTGGGATTCTGTGGCCGCACAATTCTCAACTGCGGCCGCGAGGTAATGTTTCTGCGGTCTGCAGATTTATCACTGCATCTTTACCTTTGTGACCGTAGAAGTCTTGTGCGATCTGCAATTTTTAGGGACTTGGACTTTGGAAATTTGCACACTCTCTGAAGTTATCTCCAGCTCATTATTTGCGGCCGCACAATTCCTGTGCGGTCCGCAATTTGCTAGAGAGCCTGCTGGGATTTTCTTCATTGTTTGCGGTCGCAGATGGAATTCTGCGGTCCGCACTTTGTGAGCTTCTGTACCTTTTATTGCCTTGTATTTAGATTGCTCCTTTTTGAGTCAGATTTCATTTTGGGAGTCCAACTTTCAACATTCTTACAATTTTACATATTTCATCATTTTCGGAAACAACATTCAACGGTTTTAGACTAAAACAAGAGCTAAAAGGTGCTAATAAGTACTCAAAATCCCACTTATCAACTCCCCCAAACTTAAGTTTTTTCTTGTCCTCAAGCAAACAAAATAGTTCTCACCTCCACAAGTTAAGGGTCATTTCAGCCAGTCAAAGGTGAGCCATTCACACATAAGTTGGGACCAACAATTACCAGCACAACTTATGTATTATCAACAAGGCGACAAGTTAAACTTTTATGCACATATAGTTCTAATGTGACACTTGAGCATCAAGAGTTGACTTTATTCATCAAGGAATCTCGCTCTCTCATGTAGGTCATTGTGGATCCCAAACTCCTCCTCCTCTACTCTCTGTTTGCCTAGCTCACTTAAGAATTTTAGCACTCAATCCAAAGATTTGCAAAAGGTTCACTCATCTCTCTCAAGAGAATGTCGCAAGTACGGCTTCAAGTACCATAGGCTTGCCCCTCATGTAGATCGCCACTAATGTAAACTCACTCGACTTGAAATCACGTAGGGCTTTTTCGGGATGTAATGAAGGCTTTTGGGCTAAGGTTGGATACACTATGGTTGAGTGGGTTCACCTTTCCTTAAGGACTCCATTTTTTTATTCTCGGCTCATGCTTTGCCAATTCTTTGAGGCACTTTCTTTTCCTTGGGAAACTAGAGAGATTTAACATTACTCTTTCTTGATCATGACATTCATTTTCTCCCTCTTTGATTTCTCCATGCTTTGTATCATTACTTTTCTTTGAATCCCTTCAACTCCTCAACTTATTCACTTTCTTTTGCATTTTTCTTTTTGTTATTTCCTTTTCTTTCCTTTCCTTCTCATCATTTCTTTTATATTTTTGTGCCTTGATACCTCTTTCAAGTTCCTCTTCTCTCCCCCAAACTTACATTTTTAGCCAAATGTCTCACAATAGTGTTAAGTAAAGCTCTAGTGCCAAGAGAGGGTCACGACAAAATGGGTAAAGGCTTGTAACATGGTTATCAAATGAGAAAAGATCGAGGCTCAAATGGGTTGACTAGGTATAAGAACATTAGTAAGCAATGAAAAATTCAAGGGGGTCAAGGAAAGCCTACAATCACTTCTCAAGCCAAGAAAAACTTAAGATTTCGCCTTGAAACATATTCGGGGCTACTTCTAGAACATTCGCACGGGTACTTGGGCTTGCAACAAAACATCTCGCCCCTCACGCAACTGGATTGTTAAAGAGGATAGAGTTGAGGGCCCACAATGACCACATTCAAGATTAAAAATCACTATAGTTCGATTAAACTACTCGATTATTGCCTAAGTCAACACAAGAGTTACAAAGTCACTAACTAGAGCTATTTCTTTCCAAAAAAATTATTTCTAACCATAAGCACGTAGTTAAGTGTGTTGGTACCAAGTGAAATATGTTTGACTCTTCGAGCATGACTTAATTAGGTCTTTTTATTCATTACTACTACTATTATTACCTAAACATAAAAAAACGGACTCAGTCCCTTAAAAAGGTTGTCACGCCATCCATCGTTGGGAAGAGTCACTCGGTTCACACAAAAACTACCTTTGGAAAGAATCGTGGCATTAACAAAACCAAAGGCTTATTATCTACGAAAACATAAGAAGAAGCTACTAAATAAAAAAGAAGCTACTAATTTAAACACTAACTCATAAGAAAAATAAATGTAAAGAAGCTACAAGCAAAGACTATTGAAAGCATAACGAACATACGTAGTGAGAGAAGATATATACATAATGAGAGAAGAAAAGAAAGAATATATATACAGAATAAGGGAAGAGAAGAAAATACTGTCAATTATTACAAACCAATTATCTCAAAATCCTCAAATTAAATCAAATAGACTCCACCCCCCCCCCCGAATAAAAATCAGCATCATCCCCAATTCTTAACAAAATAAGAGTGAAGTAAGGGTAAGAGTGAAGAAAACTCCCTATGGCTCATTGGCCATCTCTGTGTCCACAACAGCGTCACTGACCTCAGTCTCATCCAACTGGATCTCATCATCCTCAACTCTGGGAGTGACTGGGTTGGTGAACATCTGACGCACTACCTGGGTGGTGTCAGCAACAAGTTCTGGCTCCTTAGGGTGCTGCAGGATCTGGTCCTGGATGGTGCGGGTTAATCAGCATGTCAAAAAGAATGTCTCCGACTGTTGCAAGCTTGATAACCTGTCTCCGGAGCTTGTCCACTGACTTTTTGGAGGCCTGGGACTTTCTCATCTTTTTCACTTCCTTGACCAGATCTTCTATTACTGGCCCATGTTGCACCAATGTAGCCATGTTGCACCATGTTGCACACAATTACTGGCCATAATCGTGTTCTGGTTCTCCACGAGCTTCTTCAATGTTTCTTCCACTGTTGGGGGCATCTGAGGTACCGGAATGGAGGATTGTGATGCAACAGTACTGGATATATCAGACAGCTTTGCAGTAGCTATTTGCATCTAGTTGTTAAGGCTCGCCAATGTCTGGGAGACTCGCAGCACAGAGAGTGGAGCAATAGGCATCGGCACCGGCTTCAAAGCCAAGGTGGAACCTGTAATAGGGGATGCTAAAGGCACTAAGGCTGGAGGTCTTAGCTGCTGCACTAGCTGAAGGCTCGACTGAAGTGGATGGAATGTCAATTGCCTCTGCAACTACTATCGATGGCTCATCATACTAGCTTGTGGTGGTAGACGGCTGACCCTTTCTCTTAGGGTTATGTGCATCCATCAACGAGTACCAAGAGAAAGGCTTCTTCGCCCGCACCTTCGTATCAAAATCTCTCGGCTCTACCCTCGCATCCGTAAGATACTATGTAATGGTGTTGGGATACGGGTAGGATGTGTCAGCTTACTTGGTGACCACAGAGATGTTGGCCGACATCACGGCACCTACATTGATCAGATACCCGACCATGATGGAATCTACTAGAACTGCCCGCGGGATAGAGAGATATGTCTCATTCTGGCTCGACTCTAGTCAGATGCATACAAAGGTTTGCCACCCCTTTGCCTCAAAGCTTAGTGTACTCCGATGAATAGAAACCCATGATGTGATCTATGGTGGTGGTGGCCCAAGAGCTGCTAAACTCTCAGCTAGCCAAGTACGAGCTGCATCCCCAAGTGTACATTTCTCAAGGTACTCTGTGGGTTCGACATCATCAAACCTCAGGTAAGTGTTCAATGTGTGCTGATCAAAACGCACCTTGAGGTTCCTCACTTTAGTTACCTTTGTCCCTTTCTTGATATGCGCCACATTGGCGTAGAACTCCGGACAAGGTATTCTTTTGCATCCACCACGCTCTAGGTGAACCGCATCCACCCCTTGCACTCTCAAAACTGCCTCAAAACTGCAGGGTTATACTTTTCTAGATCTCTCAACTGGAATTGACGCTCAAGAGTGAGCGACCTCACTGGACACCATTGATAGAAATTGGTGAAGGCAGCCAAACTGACAAACCTGTCCTCCCACACTTCTTTCTTTTGCGACCTCTCGAGGCTGGTAATAGTAGCATATCCCCTTCTTACATCATCGGGGATGTCTTGAATTGATGTCTCTGGTGCTTGGGGAACATGTGTAGTGGAAGTCTCAGAAGCTTGGCTGGCACTCTCCGAACCCTCGGAGGTGCTCTGTGATGATGATGACTCATCCCTGAGCTGATATCTCCCTGGCGGCCTTGATTGGACGACCGACTGCTCATGTACCGAGGCTGAGTTGCCCTCTGAGACGTCCCTAGACGGGACATAAGAACTGGTCTCCGATAGGTCTGCACCTCTCCATCTGCCAATTGATGTCTTCTTTCTGATTTCAAGTTGTTGGGCACTAGGTAAGGGTCTCTTATCTCGTCCCCGAGAAGGGTCACCCCTTCCTTTTGAAGTGTCTCCTCTTCTTCTAGATCGAACCATGTTGTGTACCAAGCAAAGGCGATTGTTAGTTGCAATTCAAGTTCAGACACAGAATGAATGCAAGGACACACTAGAGATTACAGTTAAAAACACAATAGAGACATGCTTGCAGGGTGGGGAAATGCGGACCGCATAATTGTCGTTGCGACCGCAGAATGGGCATTGCAGACCGCACAATTTTCCTTTTCGGACGCAGAAATAGATTGCGGTCCGCATATTTCTCATTGCGACCGCAATTCAGAAATCACCAATATGCCAACTCTCTGATGATAGAGAGTTGGCTATTCTGCGGTCCGCATAAATAGTCTTGCAGACACGCTTGAGAGTCACCAAAATGGCAACTCTATGATCACAGAGATTAGGTTGTTCTATGGCCGCAATGGGATTTCTGAGGTTCGCACATTTTTCATTGCAGCCGCAGAACCATGCCTTACTAGAATGCCCTAGACTTTAACTTCTGCGAACCACACAATTTCTTGTGCGGTCGCAGATTCCAACAATTACGATCAGACCGTCGTTTTTCACCTAGGGCGTGAAATGCTTGCACAATTTTGACATGGAAATAACATCTAAGCATGAAAATCAATTTAGTCATTCCCCTTAGAGCATTTACGAGTCTACCTACTACATATTTACCCCACATGGTTGTTCAAATATATTCAATCAGACAAATGGTCCAAAATTTCACTAAAAATCTAAAAATTAAAAGAAATTAATCAAGATGATGATGCATACCAGATATGAATGAGTGCAAGTGATGAGTGATCAACTGTTGTTAGGCTTGTGAGCAGATAATTTAACTAGAAATTTCAATTTAGTGCAATTTGTGAGCTTAGAGAGGGAAAAAGGGAATAGTACCCTAGCCTCTTCTATTTATAGTGAACGAGTTTTGGAAAGTGAAGGGGACTTGAGTGCGGCCACCAAACTCCAATTGCGGTCTGCACTCTATTACCCGAGGGCCCAGTTGCCCTTGTATTTTGCGGTCTACAAAATTACGTGTGCAGCCGCAAGGTTTGTTGCGGACCACAGAATTTGGGTTGCGGCCGCATATTGGCCATTTCTCTGACGGACCAACTTTAGAGAGTTGATATTTTCCACGTTCAACTTGTGCGGTCCGCAATTCGTTCCACACTTAACATATTTCTTGGCACGCTTCCTGTAAAACACACTCATTCCTGCAACACATTTCAAATCCAGTTAGCATAAAAATAACACTTATCTACAAAAGAAGAAAAGAAAAGAAAAAGAAATATGGGTTGCCTCTCAAGAAGTGCCTGATTTAACATCGCGACACGACGTAGGTTACCATCATTTGAAATGAATCTGTCACGACCCGAAATTCCCTCCTTCGGATCGTGATGGCGCCGAACATTTCACTTGCTAGGCAAGCCAACGTTAGAATAATATTAGCCATTTTTAAAATAATTTTTAAATTATTAATAATCAAGGAAATAAAAGCGAAAGCAAAGTTTGAAATATAGTGAATAATCCATAAAAATAACGGTGTCTAAATATCATCCCAGAATTGGTGTCACAAGTGCACGGGCTTCTAGAATAAATATAAATAAGGTGTGAATAAAATAAAGATGTCTGGGAATAAACACACAGCTAAAGTAAAATAGACGGGGACTTCAGAACTGCAGACGCCATGCAGTTATACCTCAAGTCTCTTCTGGTAGCTGAAATCCGAGCAAGTCTATGGTACGCCTCTGGGACCAACTCCAAAATCTGCACAAGAAGTGCAGAGTGTAGTATCAGTACAACCGACCCCATGTACTGGTAAGTGCTGAGCCTAACCTCGACGAAGTAGTGACGAGGCTAAGACGATTCACTTACATTAACTTGTACGCAATATTAGTAACAACAATAATAATAGAAATAAATCAGGTAATTCATTTATAATAATTGAAGGCAACTCAGCATACATAAACAATTATCATTTCCATTAATTCTGTTGCAGCGTGCAACCCGCTCTCACAATATATTCACATTCAGTTCTGTTGCGGCGTGCAACCCGCTCCTCTAATATATTCATTTTAATCAAATCTGTTGCGCCGTGTAACCCGATCCTCCAATATGGACTTTTCGCAACCCGATTCTCCAATATGGACTTTTCATAAGTCTGTTGCGGCATGCAACCTGATCCTCCAATATGGACTTTTCATAAGTCTGTTGCGGCGTGCAACCCGATCCTCCAATATATTTATTATAATTAATTTTGTTGCGGCGTGCAACCCGCTCCTCCAGTATATTCATTTACCAATTCTTATAGAAGGAATTTCCCCAATAAATGCAACAATTAATATAAAGTTATAAGACAACAAGCATACAATAATTATGATTTAATCATGAAACATACAAGATCAAATAGCAAATTATTATAGATATCAGGGAGAAAATAGGCAGTTTAATATTTAATATGCTAAATGTCAAATAACAATTAAGACACATAATTCAAGTAGCATGTAAAAATTAATGTAAGAATTCAAGAATTAATATTTGGCAAAGAATAGGAAAGAAATAATTATTATAATAATTAATTCATGATTTAAAATAATTTATAATTTTTCAAGTAAGCAGGCAAACAATTAATTTGACGACATATAGACACTCGTCACCTCGCCTATACGTCATTCACATGCAATTCACATAACAATTAAATTAAAGGTTCTATTCCCTCAAGTCAAGGTTAACCACGACACTTACCTCGCTTTGCAAATTCTAATCAATTATTCAACCACAACTTTTCCTTTTAAATTTGACTCTAAAAGATTCAAATCTATTCACAAACAATTCGATATATTCAATACGAATAATAGGAATTAATTCCATATGAATTTACTAATTTTTCGGATAAAAATCTAAAATTTATTAAAATATTCGACAGTGGGACCCACTTCTCAAATCTCGAAAAAAATCACGAAATCCCAACACCCATTCCGAGACGAGTCCAACCATACAAGAATTATCCAATTTCGATGTCAAATGGACCTTCAAATCTTAAATTTTTGTTTTTGGAAGATTTTATAAAAATCTGATTTTTCTTCCACAAAAACCCGAATTCATGATATAAATGAGTATGAAATCGTGAAATATAATCAATATAGGATAAGGAACACTTACCCCAATGTTTTTCCGTAAAAATCGCCCAAAAGTCGCCTTACCCGAACTCAAAAATGGGAAAGAATTGAAAATGGGTCGAAACTCCATTTCTAGAACGCGAAGAAGAACACACCAGAAGCCTGAAGTCTGCAGAAAACCAGATTTCCTAAGTCCGAAATCATCCCGTAGCCTATCTGAAACTCACCCGAGCCCTCAGGGCTCCAAACCAAACATACACACAAGTTCTAATACATCATACGAACTTGCTCGCGCGATCAAATCGCCAAAATAACACCTAGAACTACGAATCAGATGCCAAATCAAAGGAAACTTTCAAGAAAACTTTAAAACTTATATTTTTACAACCGGGCGTCCGAATCACGTCAAATCAACTCCAATTCTCACCAAATTTGGCAGACAAGCCATAAATATTATAGTGGACCTATACCGGGATCCGAAATCAAAATACAGACCGAGGTCAATAAATCCAACATCAGTAATATCTTAGAAATCATTAAGCTTTCAAGCTTTTAATTTTTCATCAAAATTCCATATCTCGGGCTAGGGACCTCAGAATTCGATTTCGGGTATACGCCCAAGTCCCAAATCACGATACGGACCTACTAGAATTATCAAAACACTTATCCGGGTCCGTTTTCTCAAAATGTTGACTAAAGTCAACTTAGTTGAGTTTTAAAGCTCTATTTCACATTTTAATCCATTTTTCACATAAAAACTTTTCGAAAAATTATACAGGCTGCACACGTAAGTCGAGGAATGATAAATGGTACTTTTCGAGGTCTTAGAATACATAATTACTTATTAAATTTAAAGATGACTTTTTGGGTCATCACATTCTCCACCTCTAAAACAAACGTTCATCCTCGAATGGAGTTGGAAAAAAGTACCTAAGCTGGTGAATAAGTGCGGATATTTACTCTGCATGTCTGACTCGGACTCCCAGGTAGATGCATCTACCGGCCGACCTCTCCATAGCACTCGAACTGAAGGATAACTCTTAGACCTCAACCGTCGTACCTGCCGGGCTAGAATAGCCATCAGCTCTTCCTTGTAAGTCAAATCTTTGTCCAATTTGACTGAGCTGAAATCTTAACACATGGGACGGATCACCATGATATTTCCGGAGCATAGACACATGGAACACCAGATGAACCGCTGATAAATTAGGTGGTAATACAAGCTTGTAGGCTACTCCACCCACCCTTTCAAGAATTTCAAAGGGTCTGATATACCTAGGGCTCAACTTGCCCTTCTTTCCGAACCTCATTACACCTTTCATAGGTGAAACCCGGAGCAATATTCTTTCTCCAACCATGAATGCAATATCACGAACTTTACGGTCGGCATAACTCTTTTGCCTAGACTGAGCTGTGCGAAGTCGATCCTGAATAATCTTGACCTTATCCAAGGCATCATGTATCAAATCGGTACCCAACAACCGAGCCTCTCCCGGTTCAAACCAACCAATTGGCGATCGATATCGCCTTCCATACAATTCCTCATATGGAGCCATCTGAATGCTCGACTGGTAGCTATTATTATAAGCAAACTCCGCAAGTGGCAAGAAATGATCCCAAGAACCTCCAAAGTCTATAACACAACTGCGGAGCATATCTTCCAATATCTGAATAGTGCGCTCTGACTATCCGTCTGCCTGTGGATGAAATGTTGTACTCAACTCCACCCGCGTGCCTAACTCACGTTGTACAACCCTCCAGAAATGTGAGGTAAACTGCGTATCTCGATCTGAAATAATAGACACGGTCACACCGTGAAGGCGGACAATCTCACGAATGTAAATTTCAGCTAACCTCTCTAAAGAATAGGTAACTGCCACTGGAATGAAATGTGCTGACTTGGTCAACATGTCCACAATGACCCAAACTGCGTCAAATTTTCTCTGAGTCCGTGGGAGCCCAACAACAAAATCGATAGTGATACACTCCCACTTCCACATAGGAATTTCTAACTTCTGAAGCAAACCACCAGGTCTCTGATGCTCATACTTAACTTGCTGACAATTCAGACACCGAGCTACATATGCAACTATATCCTTTTTCATTCTCCTCCACCAATAATGTTGCCGCAAATATTGATACATTTTAGCGGTACCTGGATGAATAGAATACCCGGAACTGTGTGCCTCTTCAAGAATTAATTCACGAAGCCCATCCACATTAGGCACACAAATACGACCCTGCATTTGCAGAACACCATCCTCCCATGCAGTAACCTATTTGGCATCACCGTGTCGCACCGTGTTCTTAAGGACAAGTAAATGATGATCATCATACTACCTCTCTCTGATGCGCTCATATAAAGAAGACCGAGCAGCTGTGCAAGCTAGAACCCGACTAGGTTCTAAAACATCTAACCTCACGAACTGATTAGCCAAAGTTTGAACATCTGCAGCTAATGGCCTCTCACCAACCGGAATATATGCAAGACTGTCCATACTCACAACCTTTCTACTCAAAGCATCGGCCACCACATTGGCCTTTCCGGGGTGATACAAAATGGTGATATCATAGTCTTTCAACAACTCCAACCATCTTCTCTGCCTCAAATTAAGATCTTTTTGTTTGAACATATACAGAAGGCTACAATGATCAGTAAATGCCTTACACGAGACACCGTAGAGGTAATGCCTCTAAATCTTCAGCGCATGAACAATGGCTGCCAATTCTAAGTCATGAACAGTATAATTCTTCTCGTGAACTTCCAACTGCCGCGACGCATATGCAATTACCTTGCCATATTGCATTAATACTATACCAAGCTCAATGTGAAATGCATCACAATATACCGTATACGATCCTGAACCTGTGGGTAATACCCATACTGGCACCGTAGTCAAAGAGGTCTTGAGCTTCTGAAAGCTCAACTCACACTCGTCTGACCATCTGAATGGGACACCTTTCTGGATCAATCTGGTCAATGGGCTTGCTATAGATAAAAATCCTTCCACGAACCACCGATAATAACCTGCTAAACCCAGGAAACTCCGGATCTCTGTAACTGAAGTAGGTCTAGGCTAATTCTGAACAACCTCAATCTTCTTAGGATCCACCTTTATACCTTCTGCCGATACAACATGCCCCAAAAAGGCAACTGAGTCTAACCAAAACTCACTTTTTGAAAACTTGGCATATAACTGATTATTCTTCAAGGTGTGAAGTACACTTCGAAGATGCTGCTCATGGTCCTCTCGAGTGCTGGAATAAATCAAGATATCATCAATGAATACAACCACAAAAGAATCCAAATAAGGCTTGAACACTCGATTCATCAAATCTATAAATGCTACTGGGGCATTTGTCAACCCAAATGACATCACTAGGAATTCGTAATGCCTATACCGAGTTTGAAAAGCTGTTTTAGGGACATCAGATGCCCTAATCTTCAACTGATGGTAGCCAGACCTTAAATCGATCTTCGAAAATACTTTGGCACCCTGAAGCTGATCAAATAAGTCATCAATTCTTGGCAGCGGATATTTGTTTTTGATAGTGGCCTTGTTCAACTGCCGATAATCTATACACATCCGCATAGAGCCATCTTTATTCTTCACAAATAATACTAGTGCACCCCAGGGTGAGACACTAGGTCTAATGAATCCTTGATCAAGCAAGTCTTGTAAATGCTCTTTCAATTCTTTCAACTCTGGCGGGGCCATACGGTATGGTGGAATAGAAATGGGCTGAGTGCCCGGAGCCAAATCAATACATAAGTCAATATCTCTGTCGGGTGGCATCCCCGACAGATCTGCAGGAAATACTTCTGGAAATTCATGAACAACTGGTACTAAGTCCATAGAAGGAACATCCGCACTGGGATCGCGAATATAAGCCAAATAGGCTAGACACCCTTTCTCTACCATATGCCGAACTTTCATATAAGAAATAACCCTGCTGGCAGAATGACCAGGAGTTCCTTTTCACTCTAACCGAGGTAACCCCGGAATAGTTAGGGTCACTGTCTTGGCATGACAATCCAATATAGCATGATAAGGGGACAACCAATCCATACCCAAGATGACATCAAAATCTACCATATCAAGAAGTAGAAGATCCACACTAGTCTCAAGATTATCAATAGTAACCACACACAAACGATAGACATGATATACTATAATAGAGTCTCCCACCGGTGTAGATACACACACAGAAGCACTCAGAGAATCACAAGGCACAACCAAATATGAAGCAAAATAGGAGGACACATAGGAATAAGTAGATCCTGGATCAAATAGAACTGAAGCATCTCTATGGAAAACTGGAATAATACCTGTGATCACAACATCAGATGACTCGGCCTCAGGCCTAGATGCAAAAGCATAAAATCGGGGTTGGGCCCCACCATTCTGAACTGCGTCCCTAGGACGGCCTCTGACTGGCTAGCCTCCACCTCTAACGGTCTGACCTCCACCTCTAATGGCCAGACCTCCACCTCTATTAGCCTGACCTCCACCTCTAGCTGCCTGACCCCTACCTCTAGCTAGCTGAGCAGGCGGTGAAGCAACCGGTGTCGGTATGATGGCACGAGAATCTTGCCGAGATCTATTACTCGCCAATCTAGGGCAATACCTCCTGATGTGACCAATGTTCCCACACTCATAACACCCATCCTGATGTCGTGGCTGCTGAAGCTGAAGCTGATCCAGATGGGCCGGATAACCACTGTAGTAACTCTGGAGTGGTGGTGCATTGATAGGAGCTGAATGTGCACTGAATACTGGCTGCCTAGAGTAAGGCATAATAGGACCGTGACTCCCCGGAGCACCGGGAGATACATGAAGTGCTGAATAAAATGGTCTGGGAGGATGAGCCCTACCAAAATTACCCATGTCTCCAAACGAGGCACCACTAAAACCACCGAACTGACGAGGCCTCTTATCGGACCTCTGCCCTCTTTCCTGTGCAAGAACTATCTCGATCCTCCTTACGACATTAGCAGCCGCCTGAAAAGAAATCTCACTTCCGGTCTCCTTGGCCATCTGAAGTCTGATAGGGTGAGTGTGTCCCTCAATAAACCTCCTCACTCTCTCTCCCTCCGTAGGTAGTAAAAGGAAAGATGACGGGCCAAATCCACAAAACGGGACTCATACTAAGTAACAGTCATACTGACTTGCTGTTGACGCTCAAATTGCTTGTGGAATTCCTCCTCCAGTGTGATAGGAAGGAACTTCTCCAGAAATAGCTGAGAGAACTGCTCCCAGGTAAGTGTAGGCGATCCGACTGGTCGGGTCAATGTATAATCTCCCCACCACCTCTTTTGAAATACAGCAAAATCAACCCCATTGGTCTCAACTATACCCATGTTCCGCAACACCTCATGGCAGCGTTCAAGATAATCTTGTGGGTCCTCATAAGATGTACCACTGAAGTGAACTAGAAAGAGCTTATTAAACTTATCCAATTTTAATAAGGCCTCAAATGACATGGCGGGCCTATCACCGATCCGTGCCGCAACAAGTGGCTGAACTATCCCAACTGGCGGGACTGCTGGAGCCTAATTCTGGGGAGCCATCTGCTCCGGAGCGGGAGTTTGTGCTCCTCCCCCAGCATGTGAAACGGCTGGTGCCACTGGAAATGTACTATTCTGGGCCACGCCCTCCATAAGACTTACCAATCAGACTAGAGCGTCCTGAAGCACTGGAGTGGCTATGAATCCTTCCGGGACCTGAACTAGTTCAACTGGTACATTCTGAACTAGGACTTCCTCTTGAAGGTCTTCCTGAGGTTCTACAATGGGTGCAGCTGCTCGAGCTCTGGACTGAGCTCTACCTCGGCCTCTGGAACGACCTCGGCCTCGACCTCTACCCCTGGCCATAGTTGCCACCGGGGGTTCTGGTCCCTGTCCATCGGTAGAGGTGTTACGTGTTCTCACCATCTGCGAGAGAATAAGAGTAGAATGATTCAATCATCGATGATAGAATAAAATCGCACGACAGAATAATAAAGAAGTGATATTGTTCCTAAAACTTCATAGCCTCTGAGAGATAAGTACAGACGTCTCCGTACCGATCCTTCAGACTCTATTAAGCTTGCTCGTGACTCGTGAGACCTATGTAACCTAGTGCTCTAATACTAATTGTCACGACCCGAAATTCCCTCCTTCGGACCGTGATGGCGCCTAACATTTCACTTGCTAGGCAAGTTAATGTTAGAATAATATTAGCAAATTTTTAAATTATTAATAATCAAGGAAACAAAAGCGGAAGCAAAGTTTGAAATATAGTGAATAATTCATAAAAACAACGGTGTCTAAATGCCATCCTAGAATTGGTGTCACAAGTGCACGGGCTTCTAGAATAAATACAAATAAGGTCTGAATAAAATAAAGTTGTTTGGGAATAAACACACAACTAAAGTAAAATAGACGGGGACTTCAGAACTGCAGACGCCATGCAGTTATACCTCAAGTCTCCTCTGGTAGCTGAAATCCGAGCAAGTCTATGGTACGCCACTGGGACCAACTACAAAATCTGCATAAGAAGTGCAAAGTGTAGTATCAGTACAACCGACCCCATGTATTGGTAAGTGTTGAGCCTAACCTCGACGAAGTAGTGACGAGGCTAAGGCGGTTCACTTACATTAACCTGTACACAATATTAGTAACAACAACAATAATAGAAATAAATCAGGTAATTCATTTATAATAATTGAAGGCAACTCATCAGTCATAACCAATTATCATTTCCATTAATTCTGTTGCAGCGTGCAACCCGCTCTTACAATATATTCACATTCAGTTCTGTTACGGTGTGCAACCCACTCCTCCAATATCGACTTTTTAATAAGTATGTTGCGCCGTGCAACCCGATCCTCCAATATGGACTTTTCATAAGTCTGTTGCGGCGTGCAACCCGATCCTCCAATATGGACTTTTCATAAGTCTGTTGCGGCGTGCAACCCGATCCTCCAATATATTCATTATAATTAATTCTGTTGTGGCGTGTAACCCGCTCCTCCAGTATATTCATTTACCAATTCTTATAGAAGAAATTTCCCCAATAGATGCAACAATTAATATAAAATTATAAGACACAAGCATACAATAATTAAGATTTAATCATGAAACAAACAAGATCAAATAGCAAATTATTATAGAAATCAGGGAGAAAATAGGCAGTTTAATATTTAATATGCTAAATGTCAAATAACAATTAAGACACATAATTCAAGTAGCATGTAACAATTAATGCAGGAATTCAAGAATTAATATTTGGCAAAGAATAGGAAAGAAACAATTATTATAATAATTAATTCATGATTTAAAATAATTTATAATTTTTCAAGTAAGCAGGCAAACAATTAATTTGACGACGTATAGACACTCGTCACCTCGCCTATACGTCGTTCACATGCAATTCACATAACAATTAAATTAAGGATTCTATTCCCTCAAGTCAAGGTTAACCACGACACTTACCTCGCTTTGCAAATTCTAATCAATTATTCAACCACAACTTTTCCTTTTAAATTTGACTCTAAAAGATTCAAATCTATTCACAAACAATTCGATATATTCAATACGAATAATAGGAATTAATTCCATATGAATTTACTAATTTTTCGGATAAAAATCCAAAATTCATTAAAATATTTGGCAGTGGGACCCACGTCTCAAATCTCGAAAAAATTACGAAATCCGAACACCCATTCCGAGACGAGTCCAAACATACAAAAATTATCCAATTTCGATGTCAAATGGACCTTCAAATCTTAAATTTTCGTTTTTGGAAGATTTTATAATAATCTGATTTTTCTTCCACAAAAACCCGAATTCATGATATAAATGAGTATGAAATCGTGAAATATAATCAATATAGGATAAGGAACACTTACCCCAATATTTTCCCGTGAAAATCGCCCAAAATTCGCCTTACCCGAGCTCAAAAATGGGAAAGAAATGAAAATGGGTCGTAACCCCATTTCCAGAACTTAAGTTCCGTTTGTGGGATTTTTACCCTTCGCGTTCGCGAAGGTACTCTCGCGAAGCACAAATTTTTGCTGTCTTATTTTTACTCTTCGTGAATGCTAGGGCTACCTCGCGAACGCGAAGGCTATTTTTTCCTGGCCAGTCTCTTTCCCTTCGCGAACGCGAGGCTTCTATTGCAAAGGCGAAGCTTTGAACCTCAAGCCTTCGCGAACGCGGTCGCTATGTTGCGAACGCAAAGCACAAAACGTGTCAGACCCAATTTGCTCTTCGTGTTCGCGAGAGTACCTTCGCGAACGCGAAGAAGAACACCCAGAAGCCTGAAGTCTGCATAAAACCAGATTTCCTAAGTCCGAAATCATCCCGTAGCCTATCCGAAACTCACGCGAGCCCTCGGGGCTCCAAACGAAACATGCACACAAGTTATAAAACATCATACGAACTTGCTCGCGCAATCAAATCGCCAAAATAACACCTAGAACTACGAATCGGACGCCAAATCAAAGGAAACTTTCAAGAAAACTTTACAACTTATATTTTTACAACCGGGCGTCCGAATCATGCCAAATCAACTTCGATTCTCACCAAATTTGGCAAAAAAGTCATAAATATTATAGTGCACCTATATCGGGCTCTGAAACCAAAATACGGACCGAGGTCAATAAATTCAATATCAGTAATATCTTAGAAATCATTAAGCTTTCAAGCTTTTAATTTTTCATCAAAATTCCATATCTCGAGTTAGGGACCTCGGAATTCGATTCCGGGCATACGCCCAAGTCCCAAATCACGATACAGACCTAAAAAAATTGTCAAAACACTTATCCGGGTCCGTTTGCTCAAAATGTTGACTAAAGTCAACTTAGTTGAGTTTTAAAGCTCTATTTCATATTTAATCAATTTTTCATATAAAAACTTTTCGGAAAATTGTACGGGCTGCGCACGTAAGTCGAGGAATGATAAATGGTGCTTTTTGAGGTCTTAGAATACATAATTACTTATTAAATTTAAAGATGACATTTTGGATCATCACAGAATCACTGCCACAACGTGACCATCACCAATTTTTCCCAAATAGTGCTTCACTCGGTGACAATAGACTCGGAATACCTCATTATTTTTTGTTCTTCAGGTCCAATGCACCAAAATGTGTCACACCCACAATTTTAAAGGGACCACTCTATTTAGATTTTAGCTTTCCGGGAAACATCCTCAACTGTGAGTTGAACAACAAAACAAGATCGTCCACCTTGAACTTTTTGTTCCAAATGTATTTGTCATGAAGGTACTTCATCTTCTCTTTATACAAGGACGAACTTGCATAGGCATGGTACCAGAACTCATCCAATCCATTCAAATATGCAACTCTCAAGTTAGCAGCTGCATCCCAATCAAGATTCAACTTCTTTAGAGCCCATATGACTTTGTGCTCAAGTTCCACCGGAAGATGACAAGCTTTGCCGAACACCAACCGATATGGAGACATTCCGGTAGGAGTTTTGAAAGTAGTCCAATAAGCTTATAATGCATCATCAAGCTTCTTTGATCAATCCGTCCAGTTAGCATTCACTGTTTTGGACAAGATACTCTTTATCTCCCGGTTGGAGACTTCCACTTGACCGCTAGCTTGTGGATGATAGGGAGTCGTAACTTTATGAGTGACACCATACTTGCTGAGCAAAGTGTCAAAAGCTTTGTTGCAAAAATGTGACCCCACATAGCTTATGATAGCCTGCGGAGTACCAAACCTTGTGAAAATATTCTTCTTCAAGAACGCCACCACACTTCTCGCTTAATTGTTGGGTAAAATAATGGCCTCAACCCATTTAGACATATAATCAACCACGACCAAGATGTAGGTGTTTCCGCAAGAACTCACAAAGGACCCATGAAGTCAATACCCCACACATCAAAGATATCAATCTCCAAAATGGTATTGAGAGACATTTCATTCTTCTTCGAGATTCCACCGACCCATTGACATTTATCACATCTTTTCACCACATCACTTGCATCTTTGTAAAGAGTGGGCCAATAGAAACCGCAACTTAGCACTTTGGCCATTGTTCTTGCTCCGCCATGTTGACCACCATAAGGCAAAGAATGGCAAGCCCCAAGAATTTTACTTTGCTCTTCTTCCGATATACCTCTTCTAATTACCCCATTCGTGCAGATACGGAAAAGGTATGGCTCATCCCAATAATAATCTTAATAATCCCGTTTGAGCTTCTTCCTTTGATATGAAGAGAACTCATCTGGGATGATTCCACACACAAGGAAATTTGTTAGATCCGCGAACCATGGTACTTCCTTCATTGAAATAGCCAAGAGTTGCTCATCGGGGAAGGAGTCATTGATCCCAAGGCCATTATGCGGCCTCCCCTCCTCCTCCAAAAGAGATAGGTGGTCGGCCACTTGATTTTCACTCCCTTTTCGATCTTGTATGTCAATATAAAACTCTTGCAACAATAGCACCCATCGCATCAACCAAGTTTTTGAATCTTTCTTGCTCATAAGATAGTGAAATTTCGCGTGGTCCGTATGAACAATAACCTTTGCACCCATCAAGTACAGGCGGAATTTCTCAATTGCAAACACAATGGCAAAGAGCTCTTTCTCCGTAACGGTGTAGTTGACTTGGGCACCATTCATGGTCTTACTAGAATAGTAGACCAGATAAAAAATCTTGTTGATGTGTTGCCCCTAAATAGTCCCAACCTCTACATCGCTAGAATCACACATGAGCTCAAAAGGGATACTCCAATTAGGAGCGGTGATAATATGAGTGGTTGTCAACTTGAACTTTAGCAATTCAAATGCTCTCATGCAATCATCATTGAAGTGAAACTTCGCATCTTTCACTAAGAGCTTGCATAATGGGTTCACCACTTTAGATAAATCCTTTATGAAGGGCCGGTAAAACCCCGCATGACCTAAGAAACTCTGCACGCCTTTCACCGAAGTCGGAGGTGGAAGTTTAGAAATCACCTCAATCGTTGCCTTGTCGACTTCTATGCCATTATTTGAGATATTGTGGCCAAGGACAATTCCTTCCTCGACCATGAAATGACATTTCTCCCAATTTAGCACCAAGTTCATTTCTTCACATCTTGTTAATACTTTATCCAAATTTGCCAAGCAATCATCAAAGGAATTCCGGACTAGCGAGAAGTCATCCATGATAACTTCAAGGTAGTCCTCTACCATGTCTGTGAAGATCGCCATCATACACCTTTGAAAAGTCGCGGATGCATTACATAGACCAAATGGCATTCGCTTGAAGGTGGAAGTACAATAGGGACATATAAAAGTTATTTTCTCTTAATCCTCCTGAGCAATAAGGATTTGGTTGTAGCCCGAATATCCATCTAGAAAGCAATAGAAAGCACGACCGTCCAACCTATCAAGTATTTGGTCAAGGAAGGGAAATGGAAAATGATCCTTCTTTGTGACTTTGTTTAGCTTACGATAGTCCATACACACTCTCCACCCGGTCACCGCTCTTGTGGGAATAAACTCATTCTCTTCATTGGTGACCACCGTCATGCCCCCCTTCTTTGGGACACATTGCACCGGAGAATTCCACGGACTATCGGAAATGGGGTAGACAACCCCGGCATCCAACCACTTGATAATCTCCTTTTTGACCACTTCTTGCATAGTCTCATTGAGTCTTCTTTGATGTTTAATAGATGGGTTAGCATCTTCCTACAAGTTAATCTTGTGCATGCAAAATGCGGGGCTTATTCCCCGAATATCCGCCAAAGTCCACCCAATAGCCTTCTTCCTCTTGTGGA
Organism: Nicotiana tabacum; assembly: GCF_000715075.1. Classification (NCBI taxonomy): domain Eukaryota; kingdom Viridiplantae; phylum Streptophyta; class Magnoliopsida; order Solanales; family Solanaceae; genus Nicotiana; species Nicotiana tabacum. The sequence continues at coordinate 9,552,120 of NC_134101.1, read as the reverse complement.
GCACCGCCAATATAGAGTCAACCTCCATGTTAGTAAAACAAGAGGAAAGAATAACCGGTAAAGTAGAAAAAGGGCCAAGAAATTCATACCGAAGATGTGGAGGCAATGGCTTCAACTCCAAGGTAGGGGTCTCTTCAATTGAAGGCTTTGTAGGAGGAGTTTTCCTATTTTCAAGATCCAAGAAAAGTTTTTGGGGTGCATAATTGTACAACCTCATCCCTTGCAAAGAGTTCACACATTCCATGAAGCCATCCATCTCGTCATCATTAAAGTTGAGCAAGACGGCCTCCAACACATCACCCACATTAATCATGACACTTGTGTCATCAACGATCAGATCGGTCACCAAGTCCACGAAAGAACACACTTTATTGCTATTTGGTTGCCTCATAGATTTGCACACGTGGAATACCACATTTTCATCTATCCAGAAAGTGAGTTCTCCGACTTCCACATCAACAAGAGCCTTCCCCATAGCAAGGAAAGGTCTTCTAAGAATAATCGGCACCTTATAGTCCGCTTCATAATCAAGAATGACTAAATCCACTGAAAGAATGAATTTATCAACACGAACCAATACATCTTCAATCACTCCCAACGGTCTCTTCATAGTATGATCCGCCATTTGTAATCTCATAGATGTGGGTCTTGGTTGCCCAATTCCCAAAGTCTTGAAAACCGAATAGGGCATCAAATTGATACTTGCCCTAAGATCTCAAAGAGCTTTAGCAAAACAAGGGATTGTGAAAGCACCGGGATCTTCCAATTTAGGAACCATTGAGCATAATTGCACTCACTTGATGAGTGACTTTGATAGTTTCAAAATTCATCGATTGCTTCTGTCACCAAATATTTCATAAACTTTGCATAACCAGGCATTTGTTCAAACTAATGGCACATTGATTGAGAGAATCTTCATCATGTCAATGAACTTTTTGAATTGATGCTCGCCATTTTTCTTGGCAAGCCGTTGAGGATATGGAGGAAGAGGCTTAGGCAATGGTGCCTTAGCCTTTTGCACTACCGGTTCCGGTATGTTAATAACATGGTCCCTAGATGGGTTCACTTCTTCTTGAGTCTCTTCCACATTGTCATCAATATCAATCCACACTTC